>NC_132868.1:16122500-16327500 GCF_048164855.1 Canis lupus baileyi
TTCCTTTTGAATATGTGCCTGTGAATCTCTAAATATTCCCCTAAGCATGACTCTAGCTGCATCACACATATTTTGGTATTTAATGATTTTATTATCCTCCAGATAAAATATTTTACATTCTTCAATATAGTCTCTTCACTGAGTCATGATTTACTTAAATCTATTTCTCAATTTCTAAATCAACAGAGATATTCTGGTAAAATTTTATTATTGGTTTCTAAATTAATTGCATTGTGACCCTAAAAAAATAGTTTGTATGATTTTAGTTCTTTAAAACTTGTAGAACTGTACCTGTGGGCCAGCCCACAAAATGATAAATTTTGAAATGTCCCAGGTGTGCTTAAAAACAATGTGTATTACATTATTTTATACATGTTAATTAGTTCAAGTTTGTTATTTGTGTTATTCCACTGTCTCTTAACTGATTTTCTCTCTGCTAGCTTTTATTATAAAGAAAAGTGTGTTATAATCTTGCACTGTAACTGTGGGTTTGTCTATTATTTTTTATTGTCAATTGATACTTTTTGTTTTATTTATGTTTTAAAAGAATTTATTTATTTACTCATGAGAGACACAGAGAGAGATAGAGAGGCAGAGACACAGGCAGAGGGAGAAGCAGGCTCCATACAGGGAGCCCAATGTGGGACTCAATCTCGGGACTACAGGATCATGCCCTGGGCCGAAGGCAGGGGCTAAACCACTGAGACACCCAGGTGTCCCAATTGTTACCTTATTTTAAGGCTATGTTATTAGATACATACAAATATAGAATTGTTATAAAATATCCTCACTTTTTGCCTTTAATTCTACTTTATCTGACATTATAGTTACACAAATTTTATTTTAATTTTATATGTATTTTTGTGTTTATTTTTATAAAAGTTTGTAAAATTTTCACCTTTTTTACTTTCATTTTTTTTTAATTTTATGCTTTTAATTCCAGTTAGTTAACGTACAGTGTTATATTAGTTTCAGGTGTATAAATTAGTGATTCAACACTTCCATACATCACTGTGTGCTCATCACAAGTTCTCCTTAATCCCCATTTAGCTCATCCTCCCATCCTCTCTAGTAACCATCAATTTGTTCTCTATATTTAAGAATCTGTTTCTTGGTTTCTCTCTCCCTCTCTCTTATTTTTTTCTCTGTTTTATCTGTAGATTTTAAATATGTCTGATAAAAAGAATCTGATTTCAAATACAGTCTGATAATATTTGTCTTTATCTTTTCATTAGAATATTTAGCCTATTTATACTTAATGTAATTGTTGATCAAATTGAATTTAAATTTAGCATTCTATTATGAGCCTTCTATTTATTCTGCATACTTTGTTCTTTCTGCTGTTTGCTTAACTTCATTTGCTTGATAATTTATTATTTCATTTTCCTGCTATTTCTTCAAAAGCTATACACTCTTACTATTCTTTCCCTAGTTATTTTAGGGATTAGAGTGCATATTCTTGGCTTATCAAATATAGGATTAATTGGTTCTTTCAGACTGTGGCCACATAATGAAAGCTGATCAAAGACATTTACCTGCATTTTAATTAGAATGGTTAAATTCCATATATCTTCCATTTAAACATAAATACCATTATTTGGTGTATACTTTATTCATATTATATATATATGCACATATATATATTATAAGCCAAAAAAACCTACTTTTATGACTCTCTTGCATAACCAATAATTCTTTGGTTTAACTCACTTATTTAGCTATTGTAGCCACTCTTCGGAAATAGGACAATCCCTTACCCCAAATTTGCTTCAGTTAGGACTAATGATGCCACATCCATTAAAAAAAAAGGTTATGAAAGGTATATTACTTTCCTGATATAGCTGTCTGGGGAAAGCAGGGCAGATATCTCCAGCTGGTCTCGAAAACCTGGGAGAGTAGGAAAAAGAGATTGGCTTAAGGTTTTTATGGTAGTTAGAGGGTGGGGTTGGGATGAGGGTTCCTGTGCATGAGTAGGAACTTACCTGGTTTAAATCTTCCACTGGCACCAGAGGAGGAAGCAAGCACCTAGGCTTTTTTATTAGCATACTCAGATGGGAAGCAGAAGGGGAAGTGGGAGAATATTTAGCTTAAAAGCTTTTAGTGGTCAAATATTAAAACATAGAGTCAAACTCCTTATATTAACCTTTCTATTGCTCTTTATTACTTTCAATATTTCTTTTTTTAAAAAAAGGATTTTATATATTTACTCGAGAGAGAGAGAGAGAGAGAGAGAGAGAGAGGCAGAGACACAGGCAGAGGGAGAAGCAGGCTCCATGCTGGGAGCATGACGAGGGACTCTATCCCGGGTCTCCAGGATCCCACCCTGGGCTGAAGGCGGTGCTAAACCGCTGAGCCACCCAGGGATCCCCTACTTTCAATATTTCTAAGCTCCATCTGAGATCTTTTACATTCTGTCATTTCAGTCTGAAGAACATCCTTTAATGTTTATTTTAGCATGTCTGCTTCTGGGAAACTGCCTCATTTTGTTAATCTGAGGTTTTTTTCACCATCAATTTTAGAAGGTATGAGGATAACAGCTGTTTTATTTTAACACTTGGAAGAGATCATTTCACTGTTAGGTGAGGTTTGTTGTTTTTCCTGAATGGTAAGCTATTGGTCTAGTTGTCGTTCTTTTAAAACTGTCTTTCTATGACTCACTTTAAGATTTTTGTTTCCATTTTCAGGTTTTAGCAGTTTTATCATTTAATTCCTCAGTGCGGATTTCTTTTTCAGTTATTCTACATGGGATTTGTGGTGCTTCTTGAATCAGTAGCTTGACGTCTTTCTCTATTTTGGGGGGGGGGGTTCTTAGCTATGACCATTTCAGAATTTTCTTCAGTCTGATTATATCTCCCCTTTCATCTTGCTTCAGGCTTATTATCTCTCACCTCTATACTTAGTACTACATTTAAATGCTAGACTTTCTTACTGTGTCCTCTATGTCTCTTACTGTCTCTTCTGTACTTTCCATTATTTCATTTCTACAGGCTTCACTGAGCATCTTCCAAGTAACTAAGTCTTTCTCTGGCTGGGTCAGATCTATTAGACCCATCTGTTGAGTTTTTTATTTCAGTTCCTGTTTTCAGTTTTAGAGTTTTCTATTAATTTTTTCTTCTGTCAAAACAATCTGTCTTTTATCTTCTTGAGCATGGTAAACAGATTTACTTTAAAGTCTTTATTAAGATGTGCCTTTCTGAACCCCCTATCAAATAGTTCCTTTTGCTGTGGGTTTCTGCTGGGTTTTTCTCATACTATCTTGTTCCTTATGGGGCTATTTTTTATTATCTTCTTGGAATTACAGCTTTAAATTGTTAGTAGAAATAATGTGGTGTCTAAGAAATATTACTTCCTCTATAAAGACTTCTGAGGGCTTCTGTAAAACATCTTAGGACACAAGCATTCTTGGGTGTCTGAAGTCTCTAATAATATGATATTACTTTAATTCTGTTTCAAGGATTAAGATAATCCAAGGCTGAACTAAATAACTTATTTATTTCCTGTTTACTCTTTTCCTTGGGCTGTATCTCTTTGTCTCATCCTGAAACAGGAGTGTTCACTATGTCTACCCGCCCTAGTGGGCTCTAGACTAAAATCTTCCTGTAACCTTATGAAGATGTCAGAGGTTCATTCAGCCTCTCAGTTGCTTATTCCAGAATCAGAAAATCCTATTAGGGGAAAAGTGGCCCTAAATTCCAGACTCACTTTTGACTGTTCCCTATCCTAGATCCTGGGCCAATAATTCTTCATTATATTGTTGGTTATACACTACCTTCAAGATAACTTTTAAGGAAATATTTTTCTCAGCTTTCTAGTTGTCTTTTGTGAGACTACTAGACCAAGTTACATACCAAATTCTGCCATTACAAGAAATGGAAGATAGTGGGTTGCATATTTTAATAATTTTAATAGATAATAGTTTATGTTAATTTATACCAGAAAGATTACTAGTAAATCCAACCAATTATTTCATAGATTCTATTGTTTAGGACAAATAAAAAATTTTTAGTCAATTTGAAGAAGAATACTTAGGAAACAATAGGTCACTGATAGCAAAATTATGAAATTGGAATGAAATTAATTATGTAAAACTACACCAGTAGGATTGTGAGATAGAGCCTAGAGAGATGTCCTGAGGCAATGATGCACGGGCAATGATAACTTCTTAGAGAGTGGCAGCAAGGGGAACTAGTATTCTCTAATGAGTAATTAAAGACAGAATACTAATCTAGGAAGTGATTAAGGGCAGATTACTAACCACAACTGGGCTTTGAATAATACCCTTATCTAATGCCTGAAGTTATTTTTTTTTTGAGATTTTATTTATTTATTCATGAGAGACAGAGAGAGAGAAAGAGAGAGAGGGGCAGAGATACAGGCAGAGGCAGATGTGGGATGATTATCTTTTCCCAAGTTCAGAAATAGATACTTACGGAAGAGAACACCAAAACGTATGGAGGGACATGATGATTTAAGTGCCTTCTCTTTGGAATTCCTTTGTTCTTGATATTTTTCCGTATTTTATTGAGGTCTTCTATCTAGAATTCCAGATGTTGTTTTAGTGATTTATTTATTATAAGTTATACAAAGACTAAGTTTTCAGACAGTCCTAAGTCATTTTATTTTTATTTATTTATTTTTTAAAGGTTTTATTTATTTGAGAGAAACAGATGTAGTGAGAGACAGCATGAGCAGGGTGGAGAGGGAGAAACAGGCTTCCCGCTGCGCAGGGAGCCAGACACAGGACTCAATCCTAGGACCCTGAGATCATGGCCTGAGCTGAAGGCAGCCGCTTAACCCAACTGAGCCACCCAGGCATCCCCTAAGTCATTCTAATATATTAGATTTATAAATAAGAGAAATGTCAGCTTCATAAATGACTTCAATGCTATTGCTAATGACTTCAGTTAATTCAAGAGTTATGCAAACCAAAATGTTCAGTCTTAAAGAAAGAGATGCAGACCTTCCTAGAATTATTAAATTTCACTGATATTTTTTTCCAAGAAAGCCACTATGGCCCTAATTCATTTTTTTTTTTTTAGATTTTATTTATTTATTTGAGAGAGAGCACATGAGAAAGCATGAGTGGGAAGGAAAGGGCGCAGAGGGAAAGGAGTCAAGGGAGGGGGAAGCAGGCTTCCCATTGAGCAAGGAGCCCAGTGCAGGGCTCAATTCCAGGACCCCAAGATCCTGAGCCGAAGGCAGATGCTTAGCCAAATGAGTCACCCAGGTGTGTCTCATTTCTTGCTGGAGAAAATGTCTCTGTAACATTGAGTTGATAATTTTGTGGACATGGTACTGAAAAATAAGTATCTGTTTTTTTGAGAGTATGCTAATACTGTATAATCAAAAAATTAAGCCTTATTTCCTATCATTGGGTCTTCATAATAGATTATTGGTACTGTGGTTGGCCACACATTGCCACCATGGGTATATGAGTGTCGCATATCTGTAGCTAGACTTTACCTATGTCCAGTGATCTTCTCCAGGTGTATATCTAGGGCTTTTTTATGTTATACATATAGTACTGAAATAACTTTAATTTTACTTTTGACTACATAATTTTTCTTAAAGCCAGAAAATAATATGTAATTTTCAGACATAAACCACCTATTTATTTTGCCACTTTCACTGGAAATCCTGATGTTAGAAAATTTAGGTAAAGAGACCTATTCTTTAATTTGAACTAGAGAACTACAGAGTTTACAGGTGACTTCTGTATTAAACTCAGGATTAAAAAGAGGAGTCAGTAAGAAAAGTACCAAATAAATCCTCACCATTTGAAAAAAAAAAAGAATAAGAATTCTCTGCTCTTAACTTATATTCTTTGTTTTGATCCAACCAATTTGTTTTTGTAGATGTACATTCTTATTCACTACAATCTTTGGGAATAGTTTGCATCAAAGCCTTGTCTATCCTAGTGGCCTATGAATAATTTTAATATATTTTTAAAAATCTATGGAAGTTGTATCATAGGAAATAACAAAATAGGAAAAAAAGACAAGCAGCAAAGCCAAAAGTTGATTATTTGAAAAAATTAGTAAAACTGATATGCCTCCATGAAGGTTGTTCAAGAGAAAACAAAATGGGAAGATAAAAAATAAAATATTTGCATTGAAAAGAAGATATTACTATAGGTAGAACACAAATTAAAAGTAAGAGAATATTATGAATGACTTTATTCCAGTAAATTTGGAAATTTGAGATAGTTTACACATGCAATTTGTAAATGAGAAATACAACTATAAATGTCTCTGAGATATCCACCTGATTGGCAGTTGTGTCAAAATGTCTGACAATACCAAATGTTTCAGGTGTGTGGAATGGTAAGAACTCTTACATATTTTTTGGCGGAAGTATAAATTGGTATAATTACTTTAGAAAAGAAATTCATTAATGAATACATTTGAAGATCTATAAGCCCTATGCCCCCCAAATTTCACTCCTTGTATATATCCAGAAAACATTCTCATGTATGCATTGGAAGACATGTAAAAGGTTTTTGTTTTTTTTTGTTTTGTTTTGTTTTTGTAAAAGGGTTTTTAAAAGCATTGTGTAAACTAGGAAAGATGAACACTGGAAACAGATGTAATGGATAGATAAATTTTATTTACAATGGAACACTATAGCACTGATGAGTGAACAACACTAGACACATTACCATGGATGAAATCTACATATAAAATCTTGAACTTCAAAAAGGATACATAGTTTATGATTTTCTTTATATAGAGTTCAAAAATATGCAAAATGAAGCAATATATTCAAGAATGTGGTACATTGTATTATTTATTCAAAATATTCACTATCTTATCATTGTTGTGCATTTTATTTTTTACAACACTGATGTCAGTCAGTCACATAACTTACTTTTGAAATTGAATGTGAGCAGAAGTGATGCATGCCACTTTGGAGAGTAAACTTTAAGAATCATCATGTGGTTCTGCCGTCACCCTCTTCCATCTGCCACAGGCATAGCATGTCCCAGATAGGGTCTGTTCTCTTCATCCTGGAAGCATACCAAGGGAATAAAGCTTCAGCCAACCTACAGTCAATGTAGTACTCTGTAATCTGAGTAAAAAATTCTTCTTTGTTTTTGTAAGCCATAGAGATTGTTACCTTACAGTAGATGTTGACATAACAAAAAATACATCCCACTAGCTGTTGTAGACTGGGGGTAGCAGGATTAGAGACAAGAAGGATGGCAACTCGTTATGCAGTGGGAAAACATTTAATGACACTACAGTGACAATGGCTTAAAAAGCAGATAATATACTGAATGATTTTGTGACATTAGGCTAAGACATTGGGAAACAATATTACTAGCAACTCCTAGTTGCCATTGGCTGCATTTGACATGGTGGTACAAAAAAAGAAGTGAGATCACAAAAGGATTGGCCAATATATAAACCAAGATGAAAAGAAATGAAAGCAAGCAAGCTGGGGAATTAGAGGGTTGGAAGATGCAACTTATTCTCATAACCAAAAGTAAAGTTGAGAATACCTACCTCTGAGTGACAAAAACTGATTAAAACTCAGTTCTTGGGAGTCATAGACCAAATCAAAGATACCCAGGGGTGCCTTTTGTTGAATTGATTATGGCAATAGCTGGTAAATCTTTTCAGGTGCACAAATGGCTTAAAAGAGCCTAAGCATATTGCCCCCCCCCCCTCCCAAGTAGAAGTCTGATAGCTAAATAACAACAACAAATCCTCTGTGTAAATCTACAGGGAGAGAAGCATGTCCTGAAAAAAATTGCTAATGTTGCTGTCGGTACAAAAAGCTAATGAAGTTGTTGAGAAATTCATACTGCCAAAATAGCCATCAGCCATTGTGTCTATTCTAAGAGCAAGAAGAAAATTGTCATCCCCGAGAGCGCGTATTTTCCGTGCCCTTTTCAAATGTGGTCCAATGAGGATAAGAGATAAGGAAAACTACCTAGACGGTAGAGTCAAGAGTTGTCTAGAAGCATGGGCAGGGAAGCTAGACACAGTGCAGAATGAGCCTAATCAAGAGACATTTCTTCCCACATTGGTGGATGGTCTTATAACAATTATACCCAGTACTCAGAATTGCTATGTTCAGCAGAATTAACATGGGTCCACAAATGAAGAGGAGCTGTGTCTGGATCTGATGTTAAGGTGATCACAAAATCCTGGATCTAGAATCTGGTGATGTGGTGGGATACATCATCTAATGTTTTCCTTGGGGACGGGGAGAGTGTATTATTACATGAAACAGTGAGATGAATATTTGTGACCAAGAGAGCAGACTGTGATCAATTTTACTCTTGTTTTTCACTATCATTTCCTATAAGTGGATTATGCATCTCTGTCCTTTGCCATATATTTATTTTGTTGTGTATCTCTCTGGGATACCCCTTCTTACTGATAACAGGTTTGGCCAGTGAAACATGATGGAATTGATATGTGCCATTTTCTAGAAGTTTTAAGAGCCGTCACATGGTTTTGCTGCTGCTCCTTTTCCTTTACTTTGAGACTGAGACAGATACTACTACTTTAGCCTGGGTCCTGAAGTGAAAAAGATGTGGAACAGAGCCAAAGTTAACTCATAGGCACACAGTCAACCAGCACCAAATGTATACTTGAGCAAAAAAATTAACATTTCTTTGTATGAGTTACTACTGTAGCATAATTTAGCAAAGCATTAATACAGGGATATACATAAGGGAGAAAAATTGAAAGGAAAATGAGAGAATTTTAAGCAGAAAATTTGGGGCAATGATTCTCTTTAGTGGAGAGACAGGAGGGTTCATATATGAACATTGTATCTTTTTTTTTCACTTTGCAAATACAATAGGTATATAGATGGGTAGAACACATTGTATGGTACATATACATGTGTGAGCACATATACAAAAACATATGTACCTGTGCATATTCTATATGCAAATATGCTTATATCTGTATCTATATATACATTCTGTTGTTTGTAAGAAACTTTTCATAACTATAAAGTGGGGAAAGCATATTAAATTTATGAAATAATAAATTAACACCTGCTTTGACCCATGCTTCTTCCTAAAACCACACTAGAATAACAGTAGAACTATATAAATAGATAAAATTGCCAAAATAAGGGAGCCTGGTTGGCTCAATTGATTAAGCATCTGACTCTTGATTTCTACTCAGGTCATGATCTCAGAGTCATGGGATTGAGCCTCCAGTTGGGCTCTGCACTCAGCGCAGAGTTTGCTTATCCCCCTCCCTCCCCCTCTGCTCCTCCCTCCCCCCCTGCACTCTCTCGGTCTCAAATAAATAAATAAAATATTTTTTTAAAAAAATTGGCAAAACAACACAAAGACGAGAGGAGAAACAGCAACAACATTTTGACTTAGATCAGAGAGAGCTGAAGCCTAGACTAGTACCCTGAGAAGCCCCATCTCCAAATGTTTCAAATCAAATAACTCCAGAAAAGATCACAACTGTAGGCAATGTGTCCCTCTAAAGATGGTGTTGAGTTAATGCTGATAACTGGAGTCATCTTAAAATTCTATAATTCACAGTTGGACTCCCAGATCCACTCCTCTACAAGCAGCTGAATTACTTACTCTCTACTTGCAGAAGACTGGGGGTTTAATTTTGAAGATGCACAACCTCAGGACATCAGGCAAAGCTGATCCAGAAAAGACCACATTTAAAACCGGGAGATCAAATAACAATCCACAGTAAAAAAATATTCCACCAGGTTTTCCATTTTCAGTGCCAGAATGACTCTGAAAGAATAAGCAGTTAATGTTACAAAGAGATTAAAATGATTATTCTTCTAGAGCTGTTACAACTCCTAAAATGTGGGTATGTGGGAAATCCCGAGTCATTCAAAAAAACGTTCTTTGAGGAGCTGCCAACTGGCAAGAATCGTCCTAAGCAGAAGAGATACAAGAAAGAAAATGTCCCTTGCTCTCTCAAGAGGTGAGTGTTTGATGGTCTGAGGAGACATTAAACAAATACTTATATGAATAATTAATAAATGACAATGATGAAAAGTGCTTCATTGGTGACCAACCATTCTGGTGAATATTTTGTACATGAAGAAATACATAACTGTTCTGGCATGGATGTCAGCTAATCAAAATGGACACCAGTGGTGGACAGTTCCAGTATCTCCCAGCTAAAGAGCATTGCTGAATATATTAAGTGATGTAGCCTTTCACACAAAGTTTGGTTATCCCACATTTATTATTAAAATCACCAAAATAAAAGGAAAATTCTGACGGAGCATACTTGTCTAAAGATCATACTGAGATTAAAAACGGTGATCTGTAATGCATTCTTGAGGTCAGGTGATATGTCATCTTACTTAAACACAATGAATTCAGCTGATTTTCCACACGGATCTCAGTAGGAATAATCGTCAAACCCTGGGTGATTAGATGACCGAATAACTCCACGATGCTCATTGTATTTTTACATGAGGTTAAAATTATTATTTTAGGGGACAGGGATCAGAGTCAGCGGTCAGGGAAATGTCGAATTCTGCTTTTTGAGATGACAATATTAAGACCTGGAGCTAATACAGAAGTTACTTTTTTTTTCCCCTTCCCTTCTCTATAGCATCTGGGGTCTTAAATTTGGATTATGGAAGTCAGAAAGGGTAGGAGTCTAAAGGGTTTAAAGAAATCACCTATGGAGTGGAGGTTAAAAAAGAGTCCTCTTGATGTGTTTTGAATTCTTCGAGAGTATCTAAGCAGCCTTTTTTCTTGCCTCACTCTGCTCTTTCTGCTTGCCTCACGCTCTTTCTCTCTCCTATCCCCCATTCCAAACTTCAAGGTGACCTCCTCCTTGTGGTGGGTAAATGATAGATGAGAGAGACCACCCGGCTGGGCCTACCACACTGCAAGTGCCACCCCGGGTCCAGTAGGGTTCAGAGAGGCCCCCCCATTTAGAACGCTTTGTATTTTTTGTTACACTGTTCTCCCAGCACTGGATAAAAAACATAGCATGAACAATAGAGCTGTGTGAGATTTAAAATATCTGAATACATAATAATTTCACCCAGCTTTCAGAAAAAACTAAAACGTAAATAACAAAAACCACTCCTCAGAATGTGTGAACCTAAATTTTCGGTCACTTTGGAAGCATTTTCTTCTTTTTCTAGTTTTTCATTATCTAGGCCAGTTGGCAATAAAACAGCATTTAATTATACATAACGTGAGAACTCTGGTGAGAGAATATGGGTTGTGATCTAGTCAGAACTACTTTGAGGCCAGAAATTGTTCATTCTTGATGCCTTCATTCTTATCTGCTTTCCCCCTATTTATTTTGTACTTTTATTTTTCCCTGAAGTTTTTCTTTCTTCACTTTTTTTTTTTTTTTTTTGTATATGGCCTTCATTTTCTGTTCCTTTTCATTATTTTCTCTTTTAAAAGTCCCACCTTTACTGAAGTACAAGCGGTTTCCTTGCAGGAAAAAAAGATAGAAAGAAAACTATTTTGTTCAGGAAATAATTACTTAAAATTGGCAAGGTTTTTTTTTTGTTTGGGTTTGTGTGTGTGTGTGTGTGTGTGTGTGTGTGTGTTTGCAGTGATGTAAATTGTAGTCACATTAATGAGATCACGTTTTATAGTGAAAGGTACTTTCAGGAAAGGGATGATAAAAACATGCTCCATTTAAACCTGAAGCTTCTGCTGGAAGTACATTGTGGGCTTCATTTGAATAAAATTTATCCTGTGAATCTGTTGCTTCTTATGGATTTTGAGAAAGTACCCTGTTCTTCCTGTCAGTGGCAGGCAGCATCTCTTTAATTTTATTTCCAATAATATTGCAGTACTCCAGTACTCATTTTAAAGATAGATGGATTTTTTTTCTCTCATAAAGAAGAACATTGTGGGGGAAAAAACGCTGGATGTGATTTCAAAAAATGTCAAAATATGTCAAACGCAGATACCACTCAAGGGTTTCATTAACTGAAGCTTTGGTGATAAGTGTCATCTTGTCAAAGACCCACCCATCTCTTCCAATACATTACCAAATGTACTAATTTCCTTGCCGAGCTTGATGTTTATTGTATAGCTGAAATTGAAAATGGTCGGTAATGGAGTGAGCTTCAATCCAAGACCAATTCTGAATCTAAATTACTTGCTTCTTTCAATAGCATCGACAGAGGAGAGCTTTATGCACCTTGTACCTAATCAACCCTTACTGTGACCCTAAATTCAGCAGTCTTCAGAGATTAATAATAAAATCCTCAGTTCAAACAATTATTTGCCCTGAACAAGTTGCCCATTTCTTATGCTGGGAATGAAAGAATGTGACATTATTTTTTAAAAGCTCTGCATGTTGTGGCCCACCATTTATTTTTGATCTCTGACCCGCCCCCCCCCCCTTGCAGCCTGATTGCAAATCCCACATGCTTACTTGAATATTTTTTGGGGGGTGGGAGGGAATTGTGAAGAGATTTCTTTGTTAGCATTTTAATATGCCTGTTCTCATTTCATATCTCTTCATGGTTCTGGTTTTCACAAAATAAATGAGATATATTTTATCATATATATTTCTAAAGTTTTTAATATATAGCTCTATTGACTGTGGAAAGCATGACCTAATTTTGGCTTTGTACAGAACTACTTTGAGTCTCTAAAAAATAAACTCGCTGAAAAAATCAAGTATATCTCTACTTTCTCAAAGAATCAGATTCAGAAAATGTCTTATAGAGACTCAACCGTAACTAATCTTTTAATCAATTGTTTTTCTTACTCAAATTTATTTGGCGGCATAGTTTATAGCTCTTGAGTGAGATTAGCTGAGCAATATCAAATTCTTTTACTCATATTTACAATGAAAAATATTTCTTTATATTTATTGTCAGACTTTGTTGGTAGTGGTTTGTTTGGTTTTTGTTTTGTTTTGTTTTGTTTTGTTTGGTATCTTCAACTTCCTTGTGTCCAATTAGTATTCATTAGTGTGGTTATGATAATAGAAAAGCTCAATCTATTGAGCTTTTCATAACATTAGGGGGCTGGGGGAAAGTTTTGAAACAAAACAGTAAAGGAAATATTTGGACACCCTAAATGGCTCCTTTGATTCATCAGTGAGAGTCAGTCTTCTGTCCAGGAGCCTGCTGGGGGAGGGAAGAGACCCATGGTGCATTGTCGCCCTAGAAACTCTGCCTGACATTTGACATTGTCAACATTTCCTCTGGCTGTCTGCTTTTGGAGGGAAATCCTCCCCGAGGACTGCCCCGCTTGACAGAATGAGTGTCTCCAGAAGATTCTCCTATCTTTTGAATGCATTTCTTATGCCCAACAGCAATAATGGCCATCTAAGTATTGATTATATAATATGTCTGCTGAGGTGGCAAGTTATATTATTGTTGAAAGAGCTGAGAGGATGAGAAACTAGGTTATCTATAAACTCTCTCAGCCATGGAACATTTCTTCTAGTGAGAGTCAATATACAAAGCTATCCTTGGACCTTATTTTACCTTATTCTGTGATTCCAATTGATGGATAATGCAATGAGATGGCCAGCATGTTCCAAGTTCTTTGAAAATAGCCTCATGTTTACCATGGAATGGACATAATTTGTTCATCACCACAAGGGGACAGTAGTCTTATGAAGGTCCAATACATGAGGAAGGCTAGGAATTGCCCAGGATGGTGCCCTATCAGGGCACCCAGATGCTAATTAACAGCAGTGAATTGGTTAAGTAGACTTTGAAAAGCAGTCAGGACATAATCTAATACTTTTTCTTTCATCCAAAAAAATACAATAGATGGTATATAGTAAGTCTGCTGTGTATAGTAACAGCAATAAGGACACTGAGCTTTTATTATAAACTGAATTACATCCCCTGTGTGGGGACACTAGAGAGCCTATCGTATAGTAAGAATTCAGCTGAGATCACAAGCTTGCCTCACCTAAACCTTCTGTGATGTGATGAGAATGACTTTTGGTTACCGAACATCAAAGAGGGGCTAGCAGGCTAAACAGTGATTGATCCATTCTCCTCTTTCAAGTCCTCTCTTCAAAAATAGCTTTAAAGCAATCATCTAATAAGTGTCAGAATAGAAGATAGAAAATGTTAGTACAAGTGCTAGGCATATGTCTACACTAGCTAAATTTTCTGCAAGATGTTCAATGACTGAATAAGGTTTCTAGAGTAAATGCTATCATCTCATAAGAGGCAAGAAGTATTAAATGGGCTGGCATTGACATGGAAACAATGCTGAGATTTAAAGTGATTTAAGGTAAAATACTGTGATTTGCTTGACTAGCAGAGAATTCTGTTAAGAAAATTTGGAATAGGGACACCTTAATGGCTCAGTGGTTGAGCATTTGTCTTCGGCTCAGGTCATGACCCCCGGGGTCCTGGGATCCAACCCTGCATCAGGCCCCCTGTCTGCTTCTCCCTCTGCCTATGTCTCTACCTCTCTTTCTATGTCTCTCATGAATAGATAAATAAAATCTTTTAAAATTTTGGAATAATTTTATTTATATATAAAATCTGGAATAGGGCTTGCACACAGAGGGAATAGTATTTTCACAATATTCATTCACAGAACCACATTTATTAAGTTTCCTTCTAAGATGAAAGCTGAGTTCAGGTGACCAAACATGTGAGTGACCCAATGTGGGGGTCAATAGATCTGCTCACAAATATTTTTATTCTCTTCTTTGTCCTTGCTTCCCTGAAGTTAGATTTGGCCATATGATTTGCTTTGAATGAAATAGGAAATGAGGAGACTTGTGTCACATCCAGATGGAAGCTCTAAGAGCTAGTGGAGGATTTGTTACATTCTTGTCTCCCTATCTTGATGATTAAGGAAGCATGAGTCAAAATGAAGCCTCCAGGATCTCTGAGTCATTATTATGGGCAGACCTTCCTGGTGACTTGCACTGGACATGCAGAATGAGCAAGAAATAAACCTGCATTATGTGAAGCCACTGAGATTCAGGGGTGTTTATTACCACATCATAACCCAGCCTATCCAGACATATCCAGTGACACTAAGTAACTTAACAGTTCCATTAGGTCTCTGAGTAATGCAAGATGGTATATAGTAGGGCAGCATCCTGGATCAGATGCCCTCATTTTATATGGGCAACAAATATTTATTAAGTATATATACTATGTGCCTGACAGAGTATGTGGGGGCACTAGATCATTGCTGAATGTGGTTTGATGTGTTACCCTTTGTTACCTCTTTGCTGAATCCCTGAGGAGCAGGCAAGTAATAAGCTGTAAAGTATTCACTGCTTTAACATAACTTACGAAGATAAAAAATAATCTAAGATTAGAGATGTCTTGACTTTTTTTTTTTTAATGAATGACATTGTTTCAGATGACAATGAACTGGAGGGAAAAAAATGAACTCACTTCAGAAAATCCTGAGATTTCTTATATTGTCCAAAAATCTGTAATTCTTAACCTCTACAATTCAGCCATTCCCCAACCACATCAGGCACTTCCTGGTTTGTACTCTTCTTTAGGCTGTGCTCTATCTTGAACACTCTTCTTAGATCCTTCTTATCTTTCAAAGATGTGCTCAAATGTCTTTCCTTTCATGAAATTGTGTTTTTTCCACCTCCCCACAGCATCAGGTATATACCTCTATTTAGCACCTATTTCAGTCTGCTTTACATTATGATTGTTGTTTACATGGTATAACTTCCTCCTATAACACTCAATCCCCCCCTCCCCATAAAGGCTGTACATTCATTGTGAGTAAAGACTTTTGTTTTATCCTGCTTTATGTATCTCCAATCTGACTCCCCTCTCCACAGCTCAATACATGTTAATTGATATTTGAATTGATTTGAGAGATTTGTTTGGGTGTGAACATGGATTTCTTAAAACAGATTGCAACTGCCCTGGTTTGGAATATTGAAGAAACAAAGAAAGCCTTTCAGCTCTAAGAAGGGCGGTTGTAAAGCTGATACTTTTGGCTACTCTTGGGGGAATTAGTTCTTTTTTTGGCCAAGGACCAAAGCCTGCCTCCTGAACACCCATCACACTTAGCTAATTTCCATTCTCCCCAGGGACCAAGACAGAAAGACAAAAGAGGAAGGAAGTAGGCATTTCAGAAGAAATGAAACCCACCCACAAAGCGCTAGTTGAAAGGGAGAAATGAGGAGGGTAGGAGGGAGTTGGTGTTTAAAAAAAAAAGCAAAGAAAAAAAATGAATGCAGAATATAAATTGCATTTCATTATTCATCTTCTCTGCATCATACCAATAACTCTCTTGACTTACTATCTCTCCCCGGGTAAGTCCTGGCTGCTCAAAGCTTGTTGCTACTAGAGCAGTGATCAGAAGCCCCCAGTATTCGTGCCAAAGATGCCAAGCCACTATGTTCTTCTTCTCTCTCCCCTCCCATTTCCCCTTCCTCACTTGACCCTAGCATAGCCAGCTAGGACACCTGCTCTTTCCTGAAAGTTTACCCCATAAGTAATAAATATGAGAGAGAAGCATGTGGTTTTTGTCTCCTGGGTTATTAGCCACTTTAACTCTACACCATTCAGTTTCTCTCCTGTCATTCTTCAGCAATTGAGAAAACCAATGACTTTGGCTTCAAAGAGATGGAGGATTGAATCCTAGTTCTCCCTCAAATTTGCCTTAAGTGCCTCCGAATGTTACTCAACTGTTTGCCTGTTTTCTAATTTTATAAAATAGTTAAGTATGCCTGTGTAAAGTGATTGTTTTAAGGATATGAGATAGGGTTGTAAAGTCACATAGTTAGCAGTCAGTAAATCTTACTATTGTTATTGCTAATAAATATTTTTCTCCTCTCCATTGTAATGATCTTGGTTGTGGCCTGATGATCTCATGTCTAATATCATGTTATCTTTCTAAAAATAGAGATCCAGAGAGTGGCACCTTCACAAGACCCATTCATTCCACACCTCCAAAACTATTAAAAACTTTCCAATCATTCATTGGGGTCTATAAAGAAAACCTTAACCCAGTTTATCTCATGAAGGCTGAAGCAGTCTGGCATCTGTATCCAGTCACATTGCCCATTGTTCCTCTAGTTTTAACTGAGAGAAATTGTTTCTCTAAGGAATCCCAAAGAGTGACACCTCTCAAGGTCCAGGTAATAGTCCACCTCCCATGTTAAAATTGGATTTGGCCTGTGACTTGCTTTAACCACCAGGAAGTCAGTACATGTGACTGAAGCTGAAGCCTGATAAGTGTTTATACACTGGGGCTTCCCTTCTTGAAACTCTGCTGGTATCATATGAAGAAGTACAGTCTATCCAGCCTCTTAAGAATGAATGACTTCTTAGAGTTGCCCAGCTATCCTGGACATCTCAGCTGAGTCTAACCCAAGCCAATGCAGCTACATGAGTGCACCTGGCCAAAGCTTGCAGAAGAGAAACTATCCAGCCAACCCACACAATTATGAGAAATGTTAAAGCATTGCTATTTGAAGCCCTGTTTCAGAATAGTTTGTTACACACCAATAGATAACTGATACAGTGCTTTTTTTCTCCAAAATAATGAGCAACTATAGTTCTGTGAAAACATCATTTTTTGCCACACATCACATTCCTTTGAAAGTGCTATTTCTTCTTGAGCTTGTAATACTCTTCCTCCTTGTCTATTACTCTTTGTATCCCAGTTTATGCAGTGGAAGCTGGCATATACTAAGTGCTCAATAAAGAATGAATGAGTATACTTAAAATGTCAAAGTATGCCACAAAGCCTTCAAAGGTATACATTACAAACACCATTGTTCCTTTTTTTTTTTTTTAACACCATTGTTCTGATTGGAAGTCTAGATAGATGGAAATGCATGCATGTTGCTGCTTTTATGAAAGACACTAATGGTTTACATGCAACTACATACTCTCATTCAGAGATACTGCAGAAAATGTCTTGGCTTAAAAAGAGATTTAAGTTTTAATAAAAATATAACAAGTTCTTTCACTACTTAGTTAGCAACTTAAAAATTACAATATCCAGAGCTAGCAAAAGTATCCAGTAGCCCTCATACATTACTGGTACCAGGAAAAATCAAGGTGAAATTTGAGAGATAAATTCTGGTACATATTAAGAGCCATAAAAAATACAGGTTTTCTTTGATCTAGTAATTCCAATTCTGACAGCCTAACTCATAGAAATATTCCAAAATATAGAAAAATAGGCACAAGAACATTGAATATGGCATTATTTCTTTTGAAAAGTATAAATAAGTTGGACTCCCATCACCAGGAATTTGGCTCAATCATTTTTGCACATCTGTTCAGTGAAATGTCATGTGATCATTTAATAGCTATGAAGCCCATCATGGAAAATACAAAAGAGAAGATATTAAGAGGAAAAAAATTAAGATGCATAGCTGACAACAATATAAAAATATAAATGTAAAAAGAATTACAAGGAATTCTCGATCATTTTATCTTTTTCTCTCCCAGATTTTATATAATCTTTTAATACTATTTTTATAACTTTAGTTGAATTTTTAGATGGCAAAAATAAGTATGTCTTATATTTTGTATAAAAATATAGCATTATACAAATAATTTGATGCTAGCCTTTAATTTAACTCTCTACCTGAGTCTGACCCCTTGTAGTAATTGCTGTTACATTACAGAACCCAGGAATCATGGTGTTTCACCTTCTGGTTTATGCCATCTCTTTAGTCAATATTTATGAATATACTTTGCAGGGGTTTTATGAGTCATTGTACCTTATAGAAAGGTTTTTTTTTTTTGTTTTGTTTTTAAATTATTTTGTGAACATCATTGGTACTCATGCATTTTGTGAACATTATTAACAGTCACTGCTTTTTATATGGAGAAATTTATATTGAGACGGATTCTTCATGATGGTGGTGAAGCTCTATGCCAGGATGGATTTACATATTCCATTTGAAAAGCTGCAGCCTGGAGAGATATTTCATCCCAGTCCCAGACACGTGCCCAAAGAAAATCACTGGAGCAAGACTCCTGATAAGTTCCCAATGACTTCAGCTCTTCCTGCAGGTTGGAAGGCCTCCAAAATTTCTATCTCAGCCATTAGTACTTTCACAAGGCCCAATCACACACTTCCAGATATATTTCTACTGGGATGATCTGCTTTCATCAAAACTCAATACACCTAAAATGGCCCCCACTGATTATTCTCCTGACTTTCATATTTCTCATACCAGTACACACTTTCTAGGTCACATAAATCCCACAAATCAGAAAATTCATGATATCGCTCTCTCCTTCATACGGATAGGAGTTCAACAAGGCTGGTCTGTTTTGGCAATGCCTCTCAGATTAAAACCCTTATTGCTTTTTCCTGCCTCTGTGTTTATTTCAGTTTTACCACTATTTCAAAGTCTCCTGATTAGTCTTTCTGCCTCTTCTCTTCCTCCTGAGCAATCACACTGTTACATGAAAATGCCTAGAGTGGTCAGACAACTCCCCAGGGCACTCAAAAATTTCAGTACATTTCTCATTACCAACTTGGGTTAAATCAGCTCTAGTGTTCAAAACTGTGATTTAGAGCCAGCCTACTTTTCTAGCTTCATTCTCTCAAGGCTTCCACATTGCACAATTCGAAGGCCACCATTTACACTATAGAATACATCCGCACACTATACCTCCACTAGATGTAACCATACAGTGCAAAGTGAAGGGTGCCTGCTGAAGTTGTGCAACATGGGGCTCGATAACCCTGCTCCTCATAGCAGCCAAACAGACCCCATTTTGTGAAAAGGCCATTTCAGCCTTTGAATGTTTGGATCCTCCCTGCCTAAAAAGCCTTGCCCTGTCATTAATATCCCTTCTCTTAGAAGGCTTTCTGGGTTTCCCCAACCCTTTTCCTCTCTTCTCGTTATCACTCTAATTATTTTTGTAAAGTTCATGTATTAAGATGGGGACAGAGGTAATTTTTAATCCCTCCTCATTTCAGCACTGTCTTTTCTCCATGACCTTGGGCAAGTTGCTTTACTTCTCTGAGCCTCATCTGCCTATAAAATGGAGATAGTATTACCCATTCCCACAAAGCATCAGGAAGATTAAATGAGATCACAAATTGTGACATAACACACAGCGTGGCTCCTAGACATCGTGAATGCTCCACATGTGTGAGTTGCAGTGGTGGAAGGGGCAGCTGCTGCTGGGAAAGTGGGGGCCCAGGAAAGCCCTGCCACTTACAGTCTGTGAAGCCTTAAACAAGTTCTCTTTACCTTTCTGAACCTTGTTGTCCTTTTCAATAAGATGATAAAATGACACATTAAGGAAGAAAGCGCTTTTTAGACTAGGCAGGCTGTATAAATGTAAGATGGTAGCAGCAGTGTAAGCACCTGGATGACAGAGTATTCTTGATTTCTTATTCCCCTCTGAGCCTCACATCACCATGTGTAGTCCACTACCATAAAACCTAGTGAATGTTTGAGCAAAATTTGTGTATGAGTCCAAAGAGTCATGGAGCATATGTGGTTTTAGAGTTTGAAGAGATTTTAGAGGTGGTTTGCTTCGATGCCCCATCTCACCACCTAAAGTCATGCCCAGGGTCATAAAGAGATTCAGCAACTGAACTCAGACCTGTATCCAGTTTCTCAGTTGTTTTCCCCATTATTCTTTGCTGACTCCCTATAGTAAGATCTCATAAATGAAAAAAGTATATATTTAAATGTTTTCAATTTTTACATTAACCAAAAATTAACAACCCAGTTAAGGGACTTGATGGAAAGTTTTCTTTTCTTTCTTTCTTTTTTTTTTTTTTTTTGAAAGTTATCAGGATGACAGTGCAAGAACTAGAAATAATAGTGCTGGAATTTAGCACCATTTCTCTGTTAAATATTTATTTCTTCTGCAAAGAAGATCAATCACATAGGTTTAAGCCTGAGTCCTCTTGAGGAGAGGAGGGTGTGCATTGTGACTGATGTAGCACAAGCAAATGTGATCAGACATCTGGAACTGGAGTAGAGAGCAGGAGGAGGGGGCAGGCATCCTCAAGCTGAGAGGGTTTTTGTTTTCTGTGGGATTTTTTTTTCACTTCTTTAATGCTATGCCTGCTATTACCATACTGACTCTATTTCCATTCTCCTTTCCCTACACAACCCTGTGGGGCACTCGTATGTACCACTGCCACTAACACCCCTCAGACGCTGGGAGTTCCTTGATGTGAGGGACCTGTCATCTACATTCTTTGAATCCTCCCTAACATAGAGGTTTCATAATAATAGATACATAGATGGATGGTTGGATAAAATAGGGGATAAATAATGATAGAAAATCAGAAAGAGTGAGCAAGAAAGGCATGCCAACTTACTCTTCTGCTACCAGGCTTCCAGCATGTTTTAGAGTGACTGTTCAGAGATAGCTTGGGTTCATTTTCTTTTAGCATCCTTAAATCATTTTGTCTGGTGCTCTTTGAGCTAAATTCAACCTAAGCATCTGTTTTGTTCACCCTTTCCATATTGGCCCTGTAATAGAAATAAAGAAATAAACAAATCCATATTACAGTGAGTTTTTTGCCTATGTTTAAATTTTTTTATTCTATGTTTAAAAATTATAAATATCATATTTTTAAAGTTCAGCAACAGTGAGTTTATACTTCTGTTTCCTATAGACAAGGCAAACACTGTCCGTGTGCCAAAGCGGTAGGCACTGACATAGATAACAGTCAATCGCCATTTGTCACTCATGTCCAAACTTTTAAAAATTCTGACTCATATTTCTTGCTTGTATTACTTGGCCCCATTAGACCTTAGAGCTCACCACTCTGGCATGCCTCACCTGGTATCACTGGCTCTATCCCACACTGAAGGAGAGAAAAAGATTGAAGAAGAGAAACTTTAATAAAGTAAAATAATAACAATACTTACTGAGCTTTTGCCATATGCATGGACTGTACTATTTTACATTTGTACTCTGTGGATCAGCAACTAGTCTTATGGCCATTTTAGAGCTGAGGAACCTGTGGTTTAGATATTAGGGAACTTGTCCAAGGTTGCGATTCACAAATATTTATAATCCAGATATTTCTGCCTCCCAAGCCTACTGTTGGAACTATTACCACTGCCTTTGTACTCTTTCTTAACATATAAATGATGAAATCAGCTCTGTAATATACTTTTTTCATCTTTTAGAAAAAGCAAATAAATATTGATTAACTACACTCAAGCAATTTTAAAATAGGCAGTCAATTTTGAAGTGCTCCAAATCTTGCCTATTTGTGTTCATGCAATGGCATTAATAACATGCCTGGGTAAATTCCCTCAGCATTTGGTAGTTTGAAACATCCAACATACAGGTGGGAAGATGTGTATAGCAAAGAAGTAACAGAAAATCTCTTTCTTTTCTTTTCAATTGAACTTATTGTGACATGTAGGGAATTCATTCTGAAAGATGGCAGGTTTCTTAAATGGTGGCTAATTCTGATGCATCTGCAAACACTTGACTCTTTGGGTACCCGAGCTCCTTCTGCAGTCGTATGTGCAGACGGGGACATTATCGCTGAATTAGAGGAATTAGAGGCAACCCAGACTCACTTGTCATATACTCCAGGCCCCTTTGCGGCATGGGAAGACTTCTTTGCACTCTCTTTTTAGTTAATATCTCCCGTGTCTTCATTAAATACATCTGCCTGGTTTAGTTTTTTCCTAGTAACATTTCATTTTTTTCTTTTAATTGTGCCTTGTGAAATTTTTTGAGAAATTCTTATGTAAACCGAATGTCTACTCCTCCTCCCTACCATTATTATGCAGCATTATAATAACAGATCTTATTGGCTGTTCCACATTGTGCTGAAGGCACACAAGACCTTGTCTAACTGTTTATGACAAGTGCTATGTGAGCAAAAACCCCAAGTTCACGTGGTGAACCTGCAATAGAGTGGAAAGTTGCTTCATTCAAGGAATATTGAAGGCTGGTAGAAGGATTGCTGCTTTGTTTTTATCTTAATGCCTTACAAGAACACATGTCCACAGATAAAACCAAAAAAGAAAAAAAAAAAAACCAAAAGACCAAAAACCAAAAACAAACATTTATTAAAACTGTTGCACATTTCCTTATCATAAATCTTCTCAGGGGTCATAGCCTAAGCAGCAGGTTGGCCAATTGGGGACAAATGATCAGTTAAATGTAATTGGAGACAATTTCACAGGTTTTAAATTGTTTTTTCCCTAGTTGGAAGAGTATGTTTTTATGCTTAACAGACATTTGGATTTGATCAGGAATTGTATTCCTGAGAACATCCTGGGAAACATTGTATGCTAGGATTTCAGAATGCATATTCATGTCTTCATAAGTGTTCACTAGTTTATGCCCTTATTATTTGACAGCTGTCACAAGAAGCTCCTTTCTGTGGCAGCTCTCTAGTAATGTGATTTCTGGGGTCCTAAAATCCTTTCTCAAATCCCCACCTAAGAATATGGTCCCCATAAATTTTCCCCCTGAGCTGGGAATTCCCACCATTAGTCACTGCTCTGGCAGTGGAAACCCCTGGGGAAAGTGGCCTATTAAGATCTATTAGATCTGCCACTGTAAACCTGACACATTTAAGATTTCTCTGGACTTAAAAAATGTTCCTACTTCTGTACGTAGGCAGGGTACATTTGGAGTGTTCTTATATATTTTTGTCCTGTATCCAGTTGCTTCTCAAAATCAAAGATCTGGCTCAAATGTTACATCTGCCTTAAAAATCATCCCTGACTGCCCCAGCCAAAAGCAGTGTCTATCATATTAACGCCTGTGGCGCATATTTAACCTTCACTAATTCAGCATTAACTGAATAGGATGTTAGAAAAATATTGAAAATAGAGAAATAAACATGGGTGTTTGTCCTTGGGTCATTTCCTTCAGGGCAACTTTTCTCAAAGTAATAAATGATCCATAGGATATATACAACGATTTTAGATGATGCATGGATTATTTTTTAATTTCAATTATTGCTTATTTACTTTTACATTTATTGACTAATTACATTTACTACCTAAATGATCCTGGTTTCTCAAGCATGGGAGTGATACAAAAGTTTTTTAAAAATAAATTTATTGGGGATCCCTGGGTGGCGCAGCAGTTTAGCGCCTGCCTTTGGCCCAGGGCGTGATCCTGGAGACCCGGGATCGAATCCCACGTCGGGCTCCCAGTGCATGGAGCCTGCTTCTCCCTCTGCCTATGTCTCTGCCCCTCTCTCTCTCTGTATGTGACTATCATAAATAAATAAAAATTAAAAAAAAATAAATAAATTTATTTAACTAAAAAAGAAGCAAGTAGAGTTAATGGAAAACATTTAAATTTATAATATAGATACTACATAGATAAAGAGAAAACAAAAACCAAAAAACTGTGAGGTAGGTACTCAGCATCTATAGACAAGAGGAGAATCGTTAAGGGAATATGTGAAAACTAGAATTTAGAAAGTTGTTTCAGGGGCAGCCTGGGTGGCCCAGCGGTTTAGGGCCGCCCTCAGCCCAGGGTGTGATCCTGGAGACCTGGGATCAAGTCCCACGTCGGGCTCCCTGCATGGAGCCTGCTTCTTCCTCTGCCTGTGCCTCTGCCTCTCTCTCTCTCTCTCTCTCTCTGTGTGTGTCTTTCATAAATAAATAAATAAATAAATAAATAAATAAATAAATAAATAATAAATCTTTAAAGAAAAAAGAAAGTTGTTTCAGAAAAAAACAGACCTAGAAATA
The DNA here is from genome assembly GCF_048164855.1 of Canis lupus baileyi. NCBI lineage: Eukaryota > Metazoa > Chordata > Mammalia > Carnivora > Canidae > Canis > Canis lupus. Next base: position 16,147,097 of record NC_132868.1, read on the forward strand.
AACAAATGATAATACAACTTGATTAGGGCTATGATAGACTTATGAGGACACATCTTTAGGATCCCACCCCAGCCATCAGCTGTGAGGGATGGAGCATCAGAGCCAAACTGGCTTGTGTAGTACTCATCTGATGCCCCATATCTAACCATGTTTGCATGTATATCTCATTTCCTTAGAAACCATAGCCCGTGTCCATGAAAGGGAAGGATTTCCTGTGCCTCATCATCCCTCCACATGCATCCCTCCACATGCATGCATATGAACTAATTCTTGTTCCTAAAGCTAATATCTAAAGAAATCCATTGTTTTTCATGGGTCTAGCAAATAAAATAGAAGTGGGTGTGCATTTTAGACTTGCTATTTTACTACCTCTCAGATTTATAATCTTAGTACCTTTCAGTTAGTAGTCAAAATTCCCTCATTCTCTCTCTTTTTTTTTTTTACAATGTCCTGATAAATGAGCTAAAGCCCTTGGGAAATACCTTACCAAAAGAGATTCTGTTTAAGAATAATCAAGATTTAACTAAATAGGTCTCTGTCTATTTGGGGAAGAGGGTGCTAGTTATAAATCCTGGGAACCCAGAATTTACAAGATTCTATACAAGATCTCTTTAAAACAGCTAGTATGGAGAGCTGAGTAAACTTTATGGCTTGATGCAGATGGGACACACACTTTTTCTCTCCAACTTCACCTTCTTTGTCTGTTGGTGTCTCCATGAAAGACAGTTCCCTCAGGAAATCTGAAAAGAACTCAGGTTTGGGTGTCAGACATTCTGACTTTGAATCCTAGTTCTGCCAGTTGTGAGCTATCTGACCTTGAGCATGTTACTTAACCTCTCTATATTTCCTCACCAGTAAAATAAAATTCACAGCACCTTATCTACAGGTTTGCTATGAGGATTTGAAATAAGGAGTGTAAAACACTTGAATATATGGTAGGATCCATTGTCGAATCATTGTGGGATAAAAGAAAGTTTTTCTGAAAACGGTGTTATTATGACAGTAAGAACTGGTATACCCATAATATCCAAAGTTCAAGATAAGCCTGGAAGTAAGAAGGAAAGAGAAATAGATAAAGCAGTGAAGGAGCTGTCAGATTCTTGCACATCAGCTGAGATCTTGTTAGAAATGCTGAATCTCAGGCCCTACCCCAGACCTACTGAATCAGACTCTACATTTTAACAGGATCCCCAGATGAAGCAATTCCATATTAGAATGGGAGAAGCACTGCTGTTAAATGATATTTCCTCTTCCTCTGATTTAAAAAAATATATATTTTTTATTGATTTATTTGAAGGAGGGAGGGAAGGAGAGAGAGAGAGAAAGAAAAAGAGAGAGAGGGGGAGAGCAGGCTCAAACAAGCAGGGAGGGGCAGAGGGAGCCAGGAGAAGCAGACTCCTTGCTGATGCGGGGCTGGATCCCAGGATGCAGGATCATGACCTGAGCTGAAGGTAGATGCCTAACTGCCTGAGCCACCAAGTGTCCCTCTTCTGTTTTTTTAACCAGGACAAAAGGTCAGGCAAATGCAGCCACAAACTTCTTTTCTTGAAGCTGCTCAGAAATAATGAAAACAAGAAGAAGACTACCATGCACTGTTGTATGCACTTGACATGTAGTAGTTTAATTCCCCACAGCAGCACTATGAAATGGTACTATTATCATTCCTGTTTTACAACTGAGGAAACTGAAGCATGGAGAGGTTAAGTCACTTAATAGGAGTTATACAGCTTGTAGTAGAGGTTCTGGGATAACAACCCAGATATTTTGACTGTGGAGTCCTTGCTCTAACTACCATGGATTCCAGCTGCTTCTTTCTACCACTTCTGTAAATCATGGTTGAACTAAAATGTGTGATCCAAGCAGTGATGCCCCTGCCTCTTCCCTCCAGGCAAATATTTTGCCAGCAACCTTCCTTGGGCTCATCTAGAAGTGAATCTAGGAGTAGAGGTTCATAAACTTCAATCCTTCCCCACTACCTCTGTCAGTGTTTAGAGCTGAATTTGTTCTTTCTAGATCTGGTAGTAGTTTTGTCGGCTGACTTGCTGTTTATGGTATATCTCTCACTCCAGGCTATTCAAAAGCTATAGTCAGGATTATCTGGCAGCTCAGATCACCTGTTTCCATTTCAAAACTTCAAAAAGCTTCCCCATTTGAATATAGTCCACTTGCCTCTACTGGAGATTCCAGTTTCTTCCAAGATCCTGACTCAAGCCTGCCTTTCCAAAACTATTTTCAACCATCTCCCCCAAAACATGCACACTCATGGAGTGACCCAGCTATATGCTCACTTTCATGGGCCATGCTTTTCCCTCTCTCTGGAATACCATTTCTCATATTTCATCTTCCTGAGCCACACTCAGGCCCTGCACAGATACTGCATTTTCAAGAGACTTCTACATTTACAGAGCCAAGATTCATCTTTCTCTCCCCTTTTCCTGTCCAACTCTGGGACTCTCTCATAGAAATATCATGTATTAATATTGGACATGTGCCCTGTACTAGGCTAGTTAAATGTTCTCTGAATAAAAGTATTGACCATAGGTAATGACTTCTACTCAATCTACTGTCAAACTTGACTTCCTGAGGCACATTTATCCAGATCTCTCTACAGAGTATCAGGCATTTAAATAATTACACGATAGTATATTAGGTAGGATAACAGAAGTCCCCCCGCCTCACCCTGGAGTGGATTGCTCTGGGAAATCTGATTCATTCATTGCTTTTCAAAAGGCAGGAAAAGCAATGAGTCCTGTATGAAGAGCAGCAAATAGCTTCATTGCTATCCCACTCCATTCACCTATTCTCCCCTTATAACTGTTTATTTTACATTTATACATATGTTTTTGAGCATATATATGTTTTGAACACAAAATAGTTTGAGCTGTAGTCATTGTCCAAAGGAGTTAATTTTCTAAAAATGTATATGCCCTTTGATATGACAGCTTACTTCTGGAAATCCTAAGAAATTACCAAGAATACACGTGAAGATTATGCAACAAGGATGTTCATTGCAGGGTGGTTTATGTTAGCAAAGATTCAAAATAACTTAAATGTTCAAATTGGTATTGATTACATAAATCATAGTACATCCAACTAGTGGCATGGTTTGGATAATATGATATTGAAAATGTTTGTAGGAACAGTTTCATGATTTATTTTTAACTGACAAAATATGTCTTAAAGAATAGAGAACCCAGAAATAGACTCACATAATATGTCCAACTGATTTTTGACAAAGATGCAAAAGCAATTTGATGTAAGAAGAGTAGTCTTTTTAACAAATGATGCTGGGGCAATTGAACATCCATAGACAAAAAATAAAATAAAATAGATAAATCTTGACATAAACCTCATACTTCATAAAAAAATTATTTCATAATAGATCATAGATTTATATGTAAAATGTAAAACTAGCGAACATGTAGAAGAAAACATAGTAGAAAATCTTTGGCACTGGACGGGCAAAGAGTTCCTATATATGCAACTGTAAGGATGACCTAGAAAAGTAAAAAATTAATAACGGTAGTTTGGACTTTGTAAAAATTAAACGCTTTTGCATAAAAGACCCTACCAAGAAACTGAAAAGACAATGTATAAGCTGGGAAAAACTATTTGCAAACTACATATCTAACAGGGATTTTCAGCAGGAAACAAAGAATAAAACCCTAAAATCCAATTGGAAAATGGGCAAAAGACATGAATAAACATTTCTTCAAAGAGAGATATAAATGGCAAATAAACACATGAAAAGGTGTTCAACATCATTAGCCATTAAAGAAATGCATATTAAAACTACAATGAGATGTTACTTCACATCTATCAGAATGGATAAATAAAAACTGATAATACTAAATGCTGGCAAGGACATGAAGAAACTGAAGGACTCATTCATTGCTGGCTGGAATTTAGAATGGTACATTCATTCTGGAAATTGGTTTGGAATTTCTAAGAACAACAACAAAAAACAAACCCTAAACATGCCTTTATTGTAGAAACCAGCACTCACATTTCTGGTATTTCTTGCAGAGAGATGAAAACTTAATGTCCACACAAAAACTGTACATATCGTTCATTATATGTAATAGTAAAAAACTGGCAACAGCCCAAATATACTTCTATGAAGAAATAATCAAACAAATTGTACATCCATACAGGAATACTACTCAGCAATATAAAGAGATGAACTATTGATGTTGCAACAATTTGGATAAATCTCATGGGAATTGTGCTGAATGAGAAAAGCCAATCTCAAAAGGTTACACATGTATGATCCATTTATATACATTTGTAAAATGACAAAATTAGAGACAAGGAGAACAGATGAATGGTTGCCAGGGTTAGAGATGGGGTGGAAGAGGGAAGGGGGGTAGGTATGACTGTAAAAAGGTGATCCCTGTAGGTAACACAGGGATCTTTGTGGTGACTGGAGAGTTCTAAATCTTGACTGTGGTGTTGGTTCCATGGAATATACACATGTGTTATAATTACATAGATACAAAGGAGTACATGCAAAGGAGTACATGTGAAACAGTGAAATCTGAATGAGGTCTGTGGATTGTGCCAATATCGGTTTCATACTGGTTTTCATACTGTACTATAGTTATCTAAGATGGTACCTTTGGGGATGACTAAGTGAAGGGTACACAAGTACCTCTATGTACTATTTTTATAACATTCTCTGAATCTATAGTTATTTTAAAATAAAAATTTTAAAAAAGAATTATTTTGCTCCATGTGATAACTTGGATGGATCTCAAGGGCATCATACTGAATGAAAAAAATACCATCTCAAACAGTTACATACTGTATAATTCCATCTATACAAGTTGTGGATTGAGGGTTGATGAAAATGTTACCAGAGGCTCAACAGGTACCCGAGCCTCTGAATTTCCCCTAGGAGAAATGATCCAGTATTTGCTAATTCAGTGTTTGTGGGACTTTGCAGAACATAACTATCATGAAAACAAGAATCTACTGTATATAATTATCATATGGCAGAATTATAGAAATAGAAAATACATTAGTAGTTGCCAAGGGATAGAGACAAGAAAGGTGGTGCTGAAAGGGCAGACAATAAAGGATTTCTACAAGGGAGTTTTATGTAATGGAATAGTTTTATATATAGATTACACAAATCTATGCATGGGATCAAATTGCATGGATGTATGCATCCATAGGAGTATAGAGTATAGTTGGTATTATACAAGTGTCACTTTCCTACTTTTGATATTGTATTACATTTATATAAAATGTAACCATTGGGGGAAGCTGAGTGAGGGACATGCTAGACTATACTATTTTTGCCACTTTGTAATTTTTTAAAAAAGATTTTATTTATTTATTCCTGAGAGACACAGAGAGAGAGAGAGAAAGAGAGAGAGAGAGAAAGAGAGAGAGAGAGAGAGAGAGGCAGAGACACAGGCAGAGGGAGACGCAGGATCCATGCAGGGAGCCTGACATGGGACTCCTGGCTGAAGGTGGCACTAAACCGCTGAGCCACCTGGGCTGCCCGCCACTTTGTAATTTATAATTATTTCAAAACATTAAAAGTCTGCAAAACTATATAATACAACCACATATATATAAAACTTAAAGTTGATAACTACAACTTTAAATTTCAAGTCCTAATTTTAATTGCTAAATATTATAAAAATATTATAAAAGTTTAGGTGGAAATACCAGAATCCTGTAGGATGATGTCATTGTGTGCTTGGCGCAAAGTATCATTTTTTTTTTTTTTGCAAAGTATTTTTTTTGTGTAAAGTATCTTTTAATTTAGATTTAGTCTTGACTAAAATTAAATTTAAGCAGGATTTAGTTTTAAATTTTATTAAAAATACTTGTCATTATAAGCTTTAACTAAAAGAATAATCTATTTGACCATTTTTCCAGCTTTTGCTTATATGCCACTATACTCAATATTTTTCTTTCAAGAATCAATGATCCAGTTGAATCTTGATTTTAACTTACAGCCATCCATTAGAGAAAGTTAAGAGCCTGAAAAGGGTCAGCCTTTTTTGTCTCTATTAGTCTAGGTAGCTTTTGTCTCTAATGGAATCCTTTCTATAATTATTTCATACTTCTGGCAAATCTTGATGGACTCCATTCACCTCAATGCTACCTCTGCAGATCATTCAAAAGCTTCTATTAGGACATCTTAAAGAAACCTTCTTTTTGCTTTATACTCAAATAAAGGAAGTAAAAAACCAAACTTCAAGAGGGGCCATGCTTTTCAGTGTAATCACAATACTTTCCAGTCTGAACAAGAGGCATCAGCCATTCTTTCTCTTTTGAAAGCATTTTGACCAGGTGGAAGGATTTTAAACATATACACAGTACACACATATCTTGATCCCATTCAAAACCACAGAAAATATTTTCATACTTATTTGCATATTTTTTCACTCTTAAAGTTTAGGAATATCAGTTTTATCTCTATTATCTCTGATAACTGTAACAATATATTACCATTAACTGCTAATATTGAACCAAAAAATCAAATTATAATTTGTGACACTTTTTTCTGAAATGCATCATACATCCATACACTTCCTCTAAAAAAACATTTTTTTAAAGAATAGTTGTATTTTGCTTAGTTACTTATAAACATCAGTTTTAATTCCCTAAGCAGGAAACAGCTGGATGACAGGTAGCTGGTTGAGGATTAAGAATTTGCTGTGAGCTTTACACAAAACAGCTAATAGTCACTTGAAGAATCAAGTACTGAACATATTAGAAGATTCCAGCTGCCGCTTCTTTACTTGACCTACTCTAAATGAAACTCTATGAGCCTGCTTAGCAGGGTGGGCTCTCATAAGCCCAGGAAGACCTGTCCACCGCAGAGAGAGGGAGGGAGGGCCTGTCTTTTAGTGTCTAGTCATGGTGGAGGGAAAAGGAAGCAGCCAATACAGTTTCAGTACCTTTCACCCCCAACACCTTTCACAATGGATTTAAGGTGTCTCCAAACATAAACACAATGTGAGAGATAAAACATTACCAGAGAAAGATAAGGCAAAGGGAAAGTAAAGTTTGAACAATGGTAAGACCAAGGGTGAGATGTGCATACAGAAATGCATAACCCATCTTGCATAGTACCAACAAAGCTCCCTTTGCCAGGTACAAGACTTTTTTTTTTTAAAGATTTTATTATTTATTCATGAGAATACACAGAGAGGAGACAGAGAGAGAGAGAGAGAGAGAGAGAGAGAGAGAGGCAGAAGGACAGGCAGAGGGAGAAGCAGGTTCCATGCAGGGAGCCGGATGTGGGACTGGATCCCGGGGTCTCCAGGGTCACGCCCTGGGATGAAGGCAGGTGCTAAACCGCTGAGCCACCCCGGCTGCCCTGCCAGGTACAAGATTGATAATATTCATTAAGGGGAAAAGGAGGGAATCCCTTTAATAAAGTTTCTGCTGTATAACAAACACTTTTACATGGGCAAGTATTATCGTTTTCATTTTACAGAAAAGGAAACAGAGCAGTTGAATGATTTTCACTCAAGGTGTTCGGGCTGGTAAGACTCAGAGCAAGTGTTCAAGCATTTAAACTCAGTTCTGACACCAAAACTCATGCTCGCTTCAAGAGAACAAGGGACAAAGAATCCTTCTCCAAACTTTCTCTAGATTGCACATCTTTCTAAAAAAAAAAACAAAAAACAAAAAACTAGAGACAACATTTTTCTGAGTTCTTAGGAAATCCAGTGACTGTATCTGTAAATCAATACAAAATACAGATAATTTCAAATGAATACAGTTTTACCTAATCTGCCATATATAATATTGAAATTGTATTATGTTTCCTATTTTTTATTACTATCTCTTTACCATATTAACCTGTAGTTTCATAATTTTGTTTTGTAATTATGCCTACATATCAGTGAAGTGAATATCTATGCCCTATAGTATAAACATGAGATTTGGGTATTCTTGAGGACATAAAAAAGGGTATGTTCGGGGGCAACCTAAAAAAATGTTAATATTCCATTTATTAAAGTCACACAGTCATAAACCCAATTTTTCCTTAAGGTTTTAAGTTTGACTTCAAATCTTATCATTCTATTGATATATCTTTATCACTTTTAAAAGTAGTTAATAAGTGAAATTTCCTTAAGTTTCATGATGCACTTAAAAATTTACTATATATGTTAAAGATGAAATTATTTTAACTGTCTAACGAATCTCTAATACTTAACTGACTTTTGTAAATCTGTTGCATTAAATCCTTAAATATGACTCTTTTACTAAATATTCCAATAATATTTGTAATCCTAATAAAATTATTTTACTTTACTTTCAATTCCAAATTAAAATTTTAAATCATTTAATCCATTAGATTTTAAATTAGAACATAAGCTAATCTATTGGATACACTCAAGTGTTAAATAAACTTCTAATATTCCAAATTAAATAAATGTTATATGAAGGTTAACTATCAAATATTTATAACTGATTTGGCTACTAGTTGACCCATGTGTCAAATTTTGCACTTCGCTCTGAGGGGTTTATGGAAGTATTTACCCTACAGAAAGTCTTAGAGGCAGGCAGCCCCCCGTGGCTCAGCAGTTTAGGGCCCCTTTCGGCCCAGGGCATGATCCTGGAGACCCGGGATTGAGTCCCATGTCCGGCTCCCTGCATGGAGCCTGCTTCTCCCTCTGCCTGTGTCTCTGCCTCTCTCTCTTGGTGTCTCTCATGAATAAATAAATAAAATCTTAAAAAACAAACAAACAAACAAAAAAAACCTGACCAAAAAATTTTTTTAAAAAAGAAAGTCTTGGAGGCATATTCTGCAGTGCACACTTAAGTAGCCAACATATAACACGTGCACGCACACATGTATCTAGCTAGGATAAAATGGGTCAGATACCTGAAATTATCTAAGGTTTCCTGTGTTTGTTGAAAGTAGCATCTGATGCCTTTGCCTCTTGTTGTTCTAAAGCACTTCACTGCAGCTGGGTAGAAGTGTTCTGGGTATCAAATTGGTAATTAAGTGGTCTGTTATGGAGTGAAAATTGCTAATAATAAATAAATGTACTACCATTGTTTGAGTGTAGGGTCAGCTGAAGTCATAGACGTCAAGGAGAGAAGCGAAACTGTGGATGAGACATTTTGGTTGTCATTTAAGTTAACACTAGGTTGCTCCTTGATAAACAAGATGGGCTGAAGTGGCCAGTAATGTGAATGTGGAAGCAGAGAACCTATTTTTAAATTTCAAATATAGCACTAGGATGAATAAAAAATTCTGTATCATTTGAGTGGACATGTTAGTATACTGAGTATACCAAAACCAGTATACAGGCTAAAAACTGATCATTGATAAATTTTATCAGTACCCAAATTAATATTCTAAGAGAATATATAAAAACTGAGGGTATAGTAATGAATCTTCTTTCCTGAGAATCATATACTATTGGTATAATTTTACACTGATGATAATAAAGAATTTCATAATAATGACTCAGCAGATTCTGGATACATTTCTATTAAAGTTTTCTAAAGGATCTTATTGAAAACTACAAATGTTTTAAATAATCAAAGAAAGTTATTTAATTAACATGTAATAGTAATTAAAAAGTCAGTATACATACAAATACATATATATAAGATGGGATGTAATCATGTGTGGTTGGACTTTTATCAATAAAATAAAATGTTTTATGAAATATAAAGTGATTTCTCTTAAATGTAATACAACCTACATGTTACTCTGAGTTCTTCAACTTCAGAGTAACTATTGTCTCACCATATGTCTGTATTATAATATTTGTATGTTTATACAAGCTTCAAAATAAGCTTTCATATATATATTTTTTAATTTTTCCTCAACAATTCTATGAAGTGGGTGGGACAAAAATTATCATTAGTTTTATTTTACAGATGAAAATACTGAGGCTCAGAAGATTCAAGTAAGTGATTTACCCAAAGTCACACAACAACAAGGTGGCAGAGTGGAATCATATCACAGATATGATACATATCTATGCAGTGTGTAATCAGTTCTCTCTTCTCATGAGTCTAAAAAGTGTGGGGTGTGAGTGTGAGTGCAGGCAGGGTGGGTAGTTATTGTGATTACTTTTCATAGTTAAAGATGCTCATGTTGATGGCCTTCATGATGGAGTGACTTGCTAGGTGATAGAGGAGGGTAAAGGAGGGAAGAAAGAAGAGATAAAAAAATTAAAGAAAAAAGTGTATATATATAGATCCAGTTTCTATACTGCCTGCTTTCTGAATGTCTGTTTGCTTGTAAGTTTTTACATTTTACGATCATGTGTATGCCTTCCAGAATACATGACACCCTTGTTCAAAAAAGAAACCCTACTACATTACAGAAAATAAAAATTGTCATCCAAATCAGTGTAGGCTAAGTAAACCATTTGTAAGACAGGATCAATACAAGTATGGCCTTTGGGAGCCTGCCATTGGTTGAAACTAAACTAGAATGGAGGATACCAGCACTTCATAGTATTAGAAAGTTTATATATTAAGACTGTTGAAATAATACTTATATTGGTATTGGAAAATGAGGTTGGAAGGTTATTATTACTCTTTTTTTTTCTTAAAACCCTTTTACTCTTATGATCTGACTCATGAATAAGAAATATACTCCATACTATGCTATATCTAGAAATGTCTGCATGGACCTTTAAGTATGGAGAGTACAATTATATCCTGATTTTATATAGTAGAATTTAGAACATTCACAGATTTAATAAGTCTTTTTTTTAAAGATTTTATTTATTTATTCATCACACACACACACACACAGAGGCAGACACACAAGCAGAGGGAGAAACAGGCTCCATGCAGGAAGCCTGACTTGGGACTCCGTCCCGGGTCTCCAGGATCATACCCTGGGCTGGAGACGGCACTAAACCGCTGAGCCACCCGGGCTGCCTAATTTAATAAGTCTTAATGGGATAGGTACAGATTACAGATGCTGATAGAATACATGATAGAGTCATGTATGTCAATCATTAAGTAACAATATTTGTGTAATAAATGAAATCAAGCTAAACTTATGGGTTAACTGCAGGGAACAGTGTCATGATACATATCTATGCAGATATGTATCTATATATCTATATCTATATCTGTATTTTACATAGTAAGAAAGGAGACAAAGCATTTGGCTTTTTTAAAATTTATTTAAGAGAGACTGCGTGCAAGTGAGGGGCAGCTGGGTGGGGCAGAGGGAGAGGGGGAAAGTGAATCTTAAACAGGCTCTATGCCCAGTGCAAAGCTGAGCTCTATCTCATGACCCTGAGATCATGACCTCAACCACAATCAAGAGTCTAACACTTAACCAGCTGAGCCACCCAAGTGCCCCAGCATTTGGCTTCTTGATGCAATTAATACTGTCAGAATATTTTCAGGATCAAGTGTTTAAAAATGTTGACATTTGGGCAGCCCCGGTGGCTTAGTAGTTTAGCGCCGCCTTCCGCCAAGGGTGTGATCCTGGAGACCGAGTATCGAGTCCCATGTCGGGCTCCCTCTGCCTGTCTCTCTCTCTGTCTCTAATAAATAAGTAAAATTTTTTAAAAATGTTGACATATTACTAGGTTCCTTTGCTATAGCTGTGTGTATGTAGAATAAATAGAAAATGTCCAATTGAGAAAGTATTGGAGAAAATCTGCCTACTAATCTGTCAGCTGCTCTTGGGACATAATTCAAGGGCAAGCAGAGAAGGGGAGGAAAGTTCATTTAAGTTCAGATTAATAAAAGTTTTTTTTGGATTGAGTTTGCATCTCTTCCAAATGGAAAAAAAAGTGTGGTTCCCTGGGATTTTTAAAATATTTTACATAAAGAAAAAAAAATCTCTTAATATTATCAAAGATTTAACAGGTTCAGAGGTCTAAAGATAGAGCTCTTCCGAGAGCTAATAGCTTTACTGGTAAAATCTCTAGCTGAAAAAGTTTTAAATGTAATTTACATGGAACAAATCAGTTTTAGGTTTCAACATACATTTCAATCTGAAGCAGCTTGCAAAATCCAACTAAATGTATAAGCAAAACATTTCACTTACTTGAGATAGCAAGTGTATTTGCAAATGAGTTTCCCTTTACAGTAGAAAATAGCACCGATGTTTACTGAGAATTTTACTTTCTTGTTAATATACCATAGGTCCTTGTTTTAGTTATTGTTTTCTGTTTCCCCTTGATTAAATAATTTTCCTTAGATTCTATATGTTAGTCATCAATCTCTGCATCCCTTCAATATCTACGTTGTCTGTTGAGAGTCGGCTTGGTTGAGTTTATGTAAACCCAATAGCCAGTTAACTAAATACGGTTTTTCATTTCTCAGCTTTTGTTTTGAACAAATAAAAAAGAAGCTAGCATTCATTTATTTTTCTTTCTGTTTGTCTTTTGAGAAAATTAGTAGAGTAATATGTGTTTAGCTGGAGACTGGAGGAAAGGGCCTTATTTGTAATTATTGCACTAAAATCTTTTCATCCTGGGTATAAAAGATACAGGTTATAAATGTCATCATGAAAATAATTTGAAGTTTTATTTCAAAATGTTGATGTATAGAGATTGGGGCTGTCAACATGCTGATAAGAAAATGAATGAAGTATTTCCCATGATAGATGAAAATCTTGAGTAAGACCTTGAATTTCTGAATTGTTCAGTTATACACATCAGCTTTAGTACATACATGCTGGCCAGGATATTTTCAAAAAATAGATACCCTCCTCCTTATTTTCCAATGAGATACCCAGTGGAAAATTATGGACTTCATCTAGAAAGAATAAAAAACTGGGTGTCTGTTTTGGCTGGTGCAAAATAAAGTCAATAAAGTAGGAAAAAATGTTCCATACTTGCTTTCAAACTGTTAAGCCCTTGTATCTTACCATTATTTGAAACATTTAAACATTTTGCTACATATTTAAATTATGAATTGGGCCATTGAGTCATTTTCTTTATAGCTCATCACCCACTGTTTGTAAATTATTTATGATCCACATGAGCTTGGGACAGACAACCATATGTGTGTGGGATTTAGAGGAAGGAAGTTCTCATTTTTTGTTGCAGAACTATTGCTTCTGTCTTTGATTCACTTGACTTAATACTTCAAAAACTGATTTTTTTTTCCTGTGCATGATGTTCCTGTGTGTTTTGTACATCTAGCAAGTAAACAAGTAATATCTTAAGATTTAATATCAGATTTGGGCATAATTTTCCATGAAAAATAAAATAATTATATTTGAAAAGTCATTCTGAGAAAATGATAGCCAGAAGAGTACAAAAAAAAATTTAGATTAATGGAATTTTTAGGATGAAAATTTTCTAAGCCAGGGATAACAAGGGTAAATTTTTTTACTGACATATAATACTAAGGAATATTATAGAATTACAGATTTTAACCTTAGAGATGATTTATTTCAATACTCATATTTATAGGAGAAAAAGCTAAAAACTCCTAGAGTTAGGTGGCTTGCCTAAAACTATACCACAAGTGACCGGGGCAGTTATTTATATATTTATTCAACAGATATTGTCGGAAAATCTACTATTTGTTGAATATGGTGGATTATCCAAAGATCCAGGCCATATTTGATAGTCATGAGAAATTTATAGGATAGTAGAATAGAAAGACACACAGAAATAACTAAACTAGAAAGAGAATATGATTGATATCATAAGAGTAATACAAGTAAAAGAAATTACAGGATTTGAGAGAAAAAACAGTTTAGAACTCAAATGTTCTTTTATCCTGGTTTATATCTACTCCCACTAGAGTGAAACCCCATGAAGGCAGGGATCTTCCCATGCCTCATAAAGTATCTGGCACATAATGAATGCTCAATGAATGAATAAATGAATATTGTTTCCCTACTCTAATGCTGCCACTTAAAAGCAGAAATGTTTATATTCCTCCTAGAAAGCATTTATCCTCCTCACAATGATTAGAAGATCTGCTCTCTCATTGACTAGCTTGCATTTAATACCATTCTGGTGATATATTCTAAGAGTATATAATATTCCTGGTTTAGCATTTTTAAGCAATGAAGTAAAATACTCTCAAATTTATCTTTCAGGTTGAAGTATGCAGCTTGCAAATCATTCATTCTGAAGTATAGAGTTAAAAACAGGAACAGAACCAATCTCATTGTCCCTCACAGTATTTCTAGCATATATAACACGTAGGTTTTATAACTAGGAAGGTGGGATATAAACATATAAATAAAACTCTTGAAAAAGAGAAATTTGGCCCCCTTTCACTATGAAATTTGACTTCTAGGATAGAGACTACTATTTAAATCCTCAAATACACATGTTCACAATTAAGGAACTTGGGAATATTTCTAATAAGAAAAACGGACATACTGTTATATGACCATGCATGAAATCCTAATGCCTTTAATTATAACCTGTCTGGTTTAAAAGGGGAAAAAGAGTGAAATGAAATGTCATCTCTAGGTCATGTGTTTCAGTGCAAAAGGATTATAATGACTTAAAAAGTGTGACAACCTGTTTGGGTCTCCATATAGAAAAGAAAATGAAGAATAGAAATCACGTTAATCTCCAGGATAGGTTCTCATTCTAGCCAGAATTATTCAGATAGTTTCCTTTGGTTTCTTCTTTACTGTTATATAAACATAATATGCTTTTAAAATTTGTTTAGAAATTTTTATGAAAACCCTATCTTCTTTACACATCACATCCATATTGAAGAGTTCGAAGAGTATTTTTTGCAAGGGAAAAATATGTCAAATAGGGCAATTATGAAAGTGTTTTGGGTAAGCTTCATATAGTATATTATTTATATAAAAATTTAAAATACTATGTAGATGTAATTCCTTCTTTGTATTTTCTTGGACAATATTAAATTATAAGAATATGTTGAAGTTTGGGGGCCATTAAACTTCATCTCTGAATTCTGAAACATGAAATAGCCTATAGTATATCATAATCAAATTGAAATTCTGAGCATATGTAATACATAGATCATTTGCTAGAAAATAAATTTCCTTGCCTTTACCCAGAAAGGGGAGGGAGCATTACCTTAAATTTAGGGAAGGGTTATTTTGGATAACTATAGCTATCTTTCATGTTCATGTGTTGTGACTTACTTGAATAATATATTAATAGTTGAGTTTAAATGTAGAAATTTTATATACAATCATCTATAGTGAATCTGGCTGAAAATAAAGCAAAAGTATGTATTTAAAATTGAGGACATAATAGAGATGATATAACATTTTATTTTGAGAAATGAATATTTTAAAGTTATCCAGAAATGCTATATTGTGAAAAGTACTCCAGCACTTTTTGGCATTTTTACTGTTTAAGCACATTAAATTTTTAAAATACATAATTATATGTGGCCATTTAATGTCATGAAATATATAAGGAAAGAATCATTATGTACTTTGAAATATCCTGCTGATAATTATAAGACTTTTCTAAATCGTATCAGATTTAATCAATTATAAATCATTATTACAACATGGAAAGAAGTTATAAAGTCTCCTACTGCTGGCAAAAACTGTTTAAAAAAAAAAAGAAGCAGCAGCAGGAGCAGTAGCCCCAACCAATGTCATGCCAAAGTAAGTATTCTTAGTCGTGGAGTTAAATATTTTAAATTATACTGGCTTGTGACCCAGTATTTGGCCTATGGTCTAGGGATGGTGCAAAAGTAAACATTGCATGACAGAACTATTACATTTCTACTCTAATAGCATAGGAATAACGGTTTGACATTTTATGATTTTGTAAAGAACAGGACACAAAATGCATATGGTTACAAAACAGAAGTCTAGTAAATGTACCTTTGCATGGCTGACTTTGAAGTCCTTCCTTATAAATGGGCAATGCATTCTGCATTTTTTTGGTCATTTCCCCAAGTGCCTTTCAGTTGTAACAATCTGAGTTCAGTTTCCTAAGAAAGAAACCCCTCTTTCTCATTCGTCACGTCTAAGAGGTTAGAGAGTATGTTTAAACAGATATATTTTCTTTTCGCCTAACCTTGTCTGGAAGATATAGGAAAACTAATTTGCCTTATTTACATATGGCACAATCTATCCAGTATTCAAGGGTTTGTCAGAAACAGGAACCTTGTGCATTTCCATGGTAACCGATGGCATGCTGACAGTATCTGGCTTGTTGCAGCTTCGTCTAGGCAGGCCGGCAATTAATCAGCCATCTACATGCACAAAATTCTTTGTGAGTGAATGGCAGCGCGCCTCTGTAGTGCTGTCTTTGCTTTTACAATTTGGTATTCCTGCCGGGCAAAGTACTTTTTTGTCTCTTCTATTCATTTTCCATAGCTCCCCAAAATGTGCTAGAAAAGAGTATGAGGGGGTGGGGAGCAAGGAAACACATCTACCTGTAATTTCAAAATGACATTATTTCCTCCTAGCATCACATCTACAAGGGTGTGTTTCTTCCTTTTATTCCATGCCTCATAGTGTGTTTGCCTTTTATTTCTTTTTGGAGTTTTCTTGGGGTTGTGCTTGATGGCCCCTTACTCTGTGTCTCAAGGTCCTTTATTGTGCTGGAAGGAGGGCATATCTGGTAAAGCAGGTCTGTGCATAAATCATGGCTGGGCCTGTGTTGTGCAGTGTGGAGGGACCTTTCCTGTTCTTTCCTATTCTTTATCTACTTCCATCCTCTCAGCCTCTATGTGGGATGGGATATTATTCCCATTTTACAGACTGAGATGTAGAGCAGTTATGTGATTCTGCTCTCCCACGGCAAGTTTGGGATGGAATGCTTCATTGCTCTTGCCACTGTGCCAACACAGGCACTGGCAGTTTCCCTTTATGTAGAGTGATGTGTTAGGGTGCAAGAATCACTATTATTTCACTTCAGTATCCTGGAATTTCTTCCTAAAAAAAATAGCACCGTTTAATTTATTCAGTTGAAACCTTATATTGTCTAGGATCTGGACAAGAACTTGAGGAAGTCAATAGTTTGGGTTTTGCGCTAGATGGTTATTAGAAAACTATATTTGGATTTTGCCTTCGACCCTAACTGTGTCATGTCTGGAGAAGCCACTTAGCGTCTCTCTCTGGAGAGAGGAGGGAATGGATTCAGTATCTTGAAGGGTCCCCCCAGCACTGAAATTCTATGATTCTTCAGATTTTCTAAAACATTATTCTAGACAATTATAGGTAAAAATTAAGATCCATAATTCATTCAGTCTTTTGTCCTTGAAAGATGACAGAATGATTTGCATTGAATTGAATACATTTCTTTTTCAAAAAGGAAAAAGATTTGACAACTGGGTGGTTGACAAATCTCAGAAGGCCAAAGCTCACTGAAATCAGATTTGGACATAGGATTTCCACAAAATCTGTAGAGTAAAAACTTGGTTACCATCAAATTTAAGTTCAAGCAATATATCTAAGGAAAATCTTAAGTATATTAGGGCCTAAAGATATTAAATTTCTGAAGAGTTTCATGCATTAAAAGAAGTTTTTCTTGGGAGACTTTTGAAAGGAAAAAACAAGGAAAATATTTATTCATCAAGTGGAAGGAATAAAGGTGAAAAGACATAATTTTTAAATATTTTCTATAAATCTAAAGCCATTTTGTTTACAGATATAAATTTAACTGTATAGATATATCTTATATAAAACTATCTTTTAAGTAGTTCATTACTTATTATTAAAAATATTTATTCAAGAAAGAATTACTTATTATGTAATTCTCCTTCTCAATTAAAATAATTCTTTTATAAAAATCTAACTTTACTTTGAAAGTAAATCCCATTTCAGTAATATAAAAATAGGAATGCCCTTTCATGCAAATGTTTTGCCATTCCCTTTTCAATTCTGTTTCATTTGTTTTAGGAACAATAAAACCTCTAGTATTAACCCTCTTCAATTTTGCCTTTCTGCTAAAAAAAATAAAGTTGAAGTATGAACACAAAGCTGTTTTCTGCTAACCAAAAATCGTCCGTCTTTCTGTAAATGCTGCAAACACAAGGGCTTCATTAATTCTTCAAGACTCAGTTCTCTTGGTTGTCTGTATGCTAATAAGAACATACTACATAATATCCCATCTAACATTTTAATCCATTTAAAAACATGCTCTTTCCTCCAGAGTTCAACTAATTTTGTCAATGACATTCCAGAATAGAATGTCATTCTTACAGTTAAGTCCTTCCCCCCTTTTTCTTTCAGGTATCTTATGTTTATGCAAGAAGTCTATCAATTTTTTGATAGTGTATAGGTCACAAGTGTTTGTTCTCTGTAGTTTTCTACTGTTTTAGAAAAATTGGCCAAACCTCTACATGGATAATGTTACTATGAGCTTTTGCATGTTCTCTCTCAAATATTTTCTGATTCCTTCATATTATCTTTTATTAAGGAGGGATTCTGTTATATCATTTTCTTAGTTATTAATCAAGTATCTGTTGAACTCCATTATTTGGGTATTTGGAAATCTACCACCACCTTCCAATAATAAAAAATATGGGAAATCTCTAGGGTGTAAATTATTTTCATCAGTAACTAATATGAATATAACATATTTGAACACATGAAATAATGGATTAATTTCAGATATAACTTTATATCCACCTTTTTTATTTCCTAGGCTATAAATGAGGATAATAGGACTTTTTTCGTAGAGCTTTATTAGGATTAAATAAAGTGTATAAGGCATCTTGCACATTTTACACACTCAAAAATAATAGAAATGTGAGATTTCTAGAACAGTCAAACTCATAAAGACAGTAGAATGGCAGTTACTAGGGGTTGGGGAGAGGAGAGAATGGAGAATGACAGCTTATTGGGCATGGGATCTCCCTTGGGACTGATTTAAAATGTTTTGGAACTAGATAGAGGTCATGGTTACATCACATATGGTTGCGGAACCAAAAACCATTATATAGTACACTTTAAATGGGTGAATTTATGGTATTTGTATTCTATCTCAACAAAGTTTTTTTTTTTTTTTTTTTAAGTCAACATTAGAACTTGGAAACTCCACACAAAATTCCAAATTGACTTCTTTTGAAAATTGACTTCCTTTGATCTGACACCACTGGGCACATGGTCCCTCATGGAGTCCCTTGTTTAATGGGAATAGTTTTTGTTTTGCAAGATGAAAAAGTGCTGGAAATTGTTTCACAACATTATGAATATACTTAACACAACTGAACTGTGCACTTAAAAATGGTTACAATGGTGGGATGCCTGGTGGCTCAGTGGGTTAGGCATCTGACTCTTAGTTTCAGTTCTGGCATGATCTCAGAGTCCTGAGATGGAGCCCCACCTCGGGCTCTGTGCTCAGAACAGGATCTGCTTGTCCCTGTACCTCTGCTCCTCCCCCGGCTGTCTCTCTCATAAATAAAAAAATCTTTAAAAAAAATGATTACAGGGTAGCCTGGGTGGCTCAGCAGTTTAGCGCCACCTTCAGCCCAGGGCCTGATCCTGGAGTCCCGGGATCGAGTTCCACGTCGGGCTCCCTGCATGGAGCCTGCTTCTCCCTCTGCCTGTGTCTCTGCCTCTCTTTTTTTTCTCTCTCTCTCTCTGTATCTCTCATGAATAAATAAATAAAATCTTTAAAAAAATAATTACAATGATAGATTTTATGTTATGTATTTTTAGCATACTAAAAATATATATATATTGGAGAAATAGGCTTAATAGGTTTTTGAAAAATGATATAGTTGATAATTATTATTATTTTTATTATCACTGTCACTATTCTTATTAGCTGGTGATCTTTAACTATTGCCAAGGTTAAGTAGAGGCAGAAAGCTTTGGATTACTAAAACTTAATATGAAATATATTCGATTAAACCATACGCAATCTCAAATTTCACTTCTGACCTACAAAAATGGCAATTTCATGTGATTCAAACTATCAGTCTGAAAATATCACAGTGTAACCAGAGTATGGCTAATTTATTTGCTATTGCATATGTTCTCTTTGAATGCAATACAAAAGCATACTATTTTTTTAGCTTCTCGTCAAATCTCTACTTCAAGGGCCAATGTGAATAATTTTGTTGCATTTGATTCCTGGCTCCTCCACTTACTGGCTGTATCATCTTCACTCTCAGTTTCCTTACCTGTGAAATGAAGGAGATAAATAGGATAAGGTCAATACTACATGAAATAAATTATGAAAAACAGTAAACCTAGGGCCTGGCACATAGTAGGAGCTCAACAAATGTACTTCCTTTTCTCTGGATAGCAATATGAGACAGTGTGACATAGTGGGTATCTGAACTTGAGTTAGATTTGAATGTGCCGATCTTAGGCATATTGCTTCCCCTCACTGAGCCTTAGTCTCCTCATCTGGGAAGAGTTACCTCAAAGGATTATGATAAAAGATAAAAGTTCTGAAAACATATTAGGAGATTTAAAAATTACATGATCAGGGCAGCCCAGGTGGCTCAGTGGTTTAGCACTGCCTTCAGCCCAGGGCATGATCCTGGAGGCCTGGGATCAAGTCCCATGTCAGGCTCCCTGCATGGAGCCTGCTTCTCCTCCTCTTCTGCCTGTGTCTCTGCCTCTCTCTCTCTCTCTGTGTGTCTCTCATGAATAAATAGAATCTTTAAAAATAAAATAAATAAAATAAATAAAAATTACCTGATCATCATGGTTTTACTATCCTCAAAACCCTTTATCTGCACCACTCCCCTCCCCAGCTGTTGCTCTAGAGAAGAGAAATGTGGAAAGAGAGTGTTCTTAGGAACTAAAAATATTCTCACCTCCTCCCTTCAGAATGTTTCTCTACTTTTTTATTCCTTTTTCTCTGCCAGTCTCCCTAACTCCAGAGTTGCATAATCCTATATGTAGAGCAGGATTCACCTCACCTTCCGTCTCAGGCCCTTTGTCATACTCCCAAAGTCCCATGAGATGCAGGTAATTAGAAGGAACACTGAGGTGGGCTCCATGGACCTGGGTACTGGTTCAAACCCCAGTAACCACTAATTTATAACCTTGGTCAGTCATTGTCCCTCTGAAGAGTTTGGAGGAGATCAGTTTCTTAAAATCCAGTTTTGACTAGTCTAAGATGAAATGAGGAAAATAAAAACAATATTGCATGTAGCAATAATATTTTACTCTGTATTTGTATTTGTATCTATATCTCTATTGCTGTAGCATTGTCCCTGTTCTTGCTCTCCTCTACTGAGACAAAGTTTTCTTCCTGTTTGGTTTCCAAATGTCTACTCACTTACAGAATCACAGATAAATAGACGGTAAGTTTTATGTAACCTCTTCATTTGGCAAAATAAGAGGCTGGCAACCTTCTGTCTTTCTCCATAAAAATGATAGAAGCTAAAAGTCTGGACCTTCTGGATTAGTTAGTTCTAAGGATTTTTCTTGATCTGACATTCGGTCAGTCTAATTAGAATTCACTGAAGCTGTGGGTCTTTTTTTTTTTTTTTAAGATTTTATTTATTTATTCATGAAAGACACAAAGAGAGAGGCAGAGACACAGGCAGAGGGAGAGGCATGCTCCTTGCAGGGAGCCTAACATGGGACTCGATCCCAGGACTCCAGGATCACGCCCTGGGCTGAAGGCAGGCGCTAAACCACTGAGCCACCCAGGGATCCCCAAAGCTGTGGGTTTTTAAGTGGTTCCGCAGATTAAGGATTAGAGAGACAGCCCTCTCATAGTCTCCATGAAGTCTGCAGTTGTTCAGGTTTTGCCCCATTGTCTTTGCTTCATTAATGCATAAGCCTGGAGCTATTTTATTTTTATGACTTTATTTTTTAAACAGTTTTAGGTTTATAACAAAATTTAGAGAGAGGTGCAGAGATTTCCTATATACTCCCTGCCCCCATACATGCATAGGTTTCATAGATCAACATCACTCACCAAGAGGGTATATTTTTTACCAAGGGTGAACCTACATTGACATGTTATCATCACCCAAAGTCCATAGTTTACCTTAGGGTTCAGTCTTGGTGGTGTGTATTCTATAAGTTTGGATAACTGTATAATGATATTATCCATTGTAATAATATTATACAGACTATTTTCACAGCACTAAATATCCATTGTAATAATATTATACAGACTATTTTCACACCACTAAAAATCCTTTGTGTTTTGCCTATTCATTTCCCCCACTCTCCACCTCTGGCAACCACTGATCATTTTACTATCTCCATAGTTTTGCCTTTTCCAGAATGTAATGCAGTTGGAATCATATACCATGTAGCCTTTTCAGATTGGCCTCTTCTACTTAGTAATATGCACTTGTTTCCTCTATGTCTCTTCATGGCTTGATAGCTCATTTATTTTTCACACTGAATAATATTCCATTGTCTACATGTACCACTGTTGACCTACTGAAGAGCATCTTGGTTGCTTCCAAGTTTTGGCAACCCTGAATAAATCTTCTGTAAACATCCATGTTCAAGTTTTTATATGAACATATTTTCAACTCCTTTGAGTAAATACCAAGGAGTGTGATTGCTGGACTATATGGTAAGAGTATCTTGAGTTTTCTAAGAAACTGCCAAACTGTCTTCCAAAGTGGCTGTACCATTTTACATTTCCATCAGCAATGTGTGAGAGTTCCTATTGCTCCTCCTTCTCACCAGCATTTGGTATTGTCATTTTTCTGGATTTTGGCCATTCTAAAAATTATGTGGTACTATCTCCTTGCTTTAATTTGCATTTTCCTGGTGACATAAGATGTGAACAACTTTTCATTTGCTTTTTTGCCATCTATACATCTTCTTGAGTGAGATGTCTGTTAAAGCCTTTGGCCTATTTTTTAAACCAGGTTGTTGTTTTTCTTATTGTTGATTTTTTAGAGTTCTTTCTACATTTTGGATAACAGTTTTTTATCGTATGTGTCTTTTGCAAATATTTTCTCCCAGTCTGTTGTCTTCTAATTTTCTTGATAGTGCTTTTACAGAGCAGAAGTTTTCGATTTTAATGGATTCCAGCTTATTAATTAGTTCCTTCATGGATTTAGTCTATCTAAAACCTCATCACCATACCTATGGTCATCTAAGTTTTCTCATGAGTCGTATTCCAGGAGATGTATAGTTTTGTGTTTTACATTTATATTAATTGTGTATTAATTTTTGTGAAGGGTACAGGGTCTGTGTCTAAATTTATTTTTGCACATAGGCATCCAATTGTTTTAGCACATTTTACTGAAGACACTATCTTTGCTCCATTATATTGCCTTTGCTCCTTTGTCAAAGGTCAATTGACTCTTTTTATGGGGTCTGCTTTTGGGATGTCCTGTTTTATTGATCTACTTGTCCGTTCTTTTACCAATACCATATTGTCTTATAGTAAAATCTTTATAGTAAGTCCTGAAGTTGGGTAGCATTGTTTCTCCAGCTTTTTTTCTCTCTTCATTATTGTGTTTGCTGTTCCAGGTCTTTTGCCTCTCTGTATAAACTTTAGAATTAGTTTGTCAATATCCACAAGGTAACTTGCTGGGATTTTTATTGAGATTGCATTGAATCTATAGACTAGGTTGGGAAGAATTGATCTTGTCAATATGGAGTCTTCTTGTCCAAGAACATGGAATATCCCTCCATTTATTTAGTTCTCCTTTGATTTTGTTCATCAGAGTTTTGTAGTTTTCTTCATATAGATCTTATACATATTTTGTTTCTGGTAAACTCTTGAGAAAGGTACATTTTTTTTTCAAGTTGAGTTCTTTGTGCATTCTAGTAAGTATGAAAAATATGCTAGTTTGGAGAGGGAAGCCCATTATCTAGAACTATGTAAACAGGAAAAATGTATGTATCATCACTTGTATTTTTATTTTTCTCCACACAGTGCATAATGGCAGAGAGTTTTCCTTCATAGCACTTATTATAAATGGAATTAAGCCTTTAATAGTTGAATGGTTATGGGGTCACTCTGCTAGATTTTAAGCTGCATGAGAACGAGGATGATGTTGGTACATTGAACATGGTGTAGCTTATATAGTGCATGTTCTGCAAATATGAACAAAAGTAATAGATACCATGAGAGGAGGATCCCAAGTTCTATAGTGACATCAGGAAATATCTTTCAGAAGAAATGGCATGTAAGGTAGCCTTAAATGGTGGCTGATATTTTGGCATATAGATGTGAAAGATTACATGGTGCTCAGTATAATTATAGAATTGAGTGCACTTTAGTGCATACTATTTCTTTGAAAATTGATAATCTCATTACGTAAGGCAGCTTCTAAATAATTTTTAAATAGAATTAGATCTGCTTATCTGAAAGCCAGTTGAAAAGGTAACATATAGGAAGGACTGCAAAGCCTTAGCTAGATGTAGAGTTAAGCATTATTCGAAGGCTGTTAGCAAGTACAACCTCACTGTGACAAAGAGACTGAGTAGAGAAGAGTTTAAATAAAAGATCAGGAGCTCTGTTTCCATCTACCTGCAAAGTAATTAATAGAAAAGCGTACCGAGAGATAAACTTGAGAGACATGAGGCATGGTACCATGTGAAAAGAGCTTTAATTTTAAACAAATTTGGGATTTACCCTCAGCTCTACCACTAACTAGCCAGTAACTTGGGATATATTAGTTAAACTTACTAAATCTCAGTTTCTTCCTTATTTATTTATCACAAAATCCTACAGAGTAAGATGATGATAATACTCTGCAGGATTTTTGTGATAGAAAAATTTTAAAATATGTGTAAATGAGACTAGCACATAGTAGATATTCAGGAAACACATTTTCCTCTGCCCTTTCCTTGTCTGCTTTAGGTCTTGAGTTTTGGTCCTGTTCAAGAAGATACCTATTCCTTGGCACAAAGAACCTCCTTGCGTTATCCCCAAATCTGGAAGCAATTAGTTAAATAGAGTAACAAACCAATGAGTCTAATAGTAACACCAAATTATTTTAATCTGCAGAACCAAGGCTTGAAAATTAAACCCTGTAATCTTCATGTCTGTAAAATACTTTGAAAAACTTATCTATTTATTCTTTTCTGTTCTTTTCCCAAATTGAAAGAAAATTAAAGGTCATTATAGCTCAGATGCAGATTACCCTTTATTGAATTCTCTATTCAAATTGACAAATTCAGCCAGGTCCCA
This sequence comes from Canis lupus baileyi, assembly GCF_048164855.1. Classification (NCBI taxonomy): domain Eukaryota; kingdom Metazoa; phylum Chordata; class Mammalia; order Carnivora; family Canidae; genus Canis; species Canis lupus. The sequence continues at coordinate 16,172,071 of NC_132868.1, forward strand.
GAGTGATGGAACAAACTGACTTTGCTATGGGAGGAGATGGCTCAAATGACTAGGGAAACTAAGTGGAGCAGGAACCAAACCATTTATCTCTAGACACTGAGAAGAAGCAGCGTGTCACACTGTTCAGAATGCTGGATTTGTGGTCAGAGGAACTCTGCTTGAGCTCCTGGTCTTCTGTTTATTAGCTTGGTGAGTCTGAACAGGACTCATTAACTCTCTGAGCCCCCAGAAGAAAAATCTGGCACTCCATGAGTACCGACCCACAGTTAGTGCCTCGTAAATGTTTGTTGAATGACTAAATGCTGCAGAAAGTGGTGTCAATACTTAGTTTCCATATATTTGTGCTGTGGTCCCTTGTAACTTTCCTTAAGCCCACCGACTATCTCAAATCAGACTTAGTTATTCCTCACCATTTAGCCAAACATATATGTGTGTCTGTTATACACTGAAAGTAACTGGCCAAAAGGCTGATACATCACTTGTCATCTTTAATGTTCCTTCGTCATGCAGTCCCTCCATGGATTCATACATCAACTGTCAGGTAATCTTCTCGAGAAGCTTGACTATAACAGTTTGTTCTGTTTTGGATGATGAATGAGATGGGTTAGATCATTTAATTCACTATATGGCACCCAAATGTTAAAGCTGAGGGAAAAGAATGTCTGACAAATTGTTTGTTGTCATTAAGGTTTATTTCTCATATGCCTTAGATGGTCTCCCCCACCTCATTCATTGTCCAACACACAAAGCTAACTATTATAAGGAAACAATACTTAATGGATGCCAGACAAATGATAGTTGAAGCTGTCTGGTGCGTTACCCGATAAGTGAGAGCCAAATTAGAATGTCATTAGATGGGATGCCTCAAGTTATTATAAAGTTGTGCTTCCCACAATGTCCTTCCTTTATCCTCAGCATGGTTCCTCCTGGCATCTGTTTTCACTCAGCAGCTGCATTGTTTTTGTGCAAGCTGAGATCAAGTTTTGAATATTCTGTTATGCCAACTATGAAATACCCAACCAATATCCAAAATGTATGTTTTAGATATTGATATCATACAAATATAAACTTTAAAAAATTATAGTTTACAGGGAGGTTGGGTGTATCTAAGTCCCCCAGGGCCTATTTTCTCCAGGCACAAATTCTCTTCTTAGACTGTGTTTTTATGTCCATTTCATAGTTAGTTCTTGGAATATTAGTACCCAATTAATAACTGTGTAATGAATGAATGAATGAATGAATGAAATTACATTTAAAGTTACAGATGGAAGCATGCATAATGCATGTTAGTATAAAATATTTTGCTAATGAGTTGACAATAGAGAAAATAAATTCCATTTATACCACAAAGAAGTCCAATTCCTTGACATTTTTGTTTGCAACAAACCAACTATCTTGATTATTATTTAAAAATAGCTTCATGATTTACTTACCTTTCTCAGATTTAAACAGTGTTTGACAAAGCTGGGGACTTATTGTGTATATGAACTATGAAAGAACAAACTTAATTTTTTTTATATTCAGTAGAGCACCCAGTAGACTTAATCATTCAGTAGCAATACAGGTTATACAATATATTAATAACTATTGCACTGTCTCCTTAAATAGAGTTCAGGAAAGTACCACCCCAAATATCTTATACTAGGTAGCACATTTTAATATAATCAAGCTGTTTCACTTATGTGAAAGCTCCAAAGTTAGATATATTTGGGTTCAGATTCTCACTCTGCCATTTACAAACTGTAAGACAAACTACCTCAATTCTACACCTCAGTTCCTTCATCTTTAAAATGGGAATAAAAATATTATCATCATAGAGTTGTTATGAGAATTGTTTGCCTATAATTGAGAACGGTGTCTGGGACTTAGTAAATGTTCAACAAATGTTAGCTATTATTGAAATGTTATGCATTATTGTAGAGTTGTCATTAATCTTAGTATTGTTATTTTAATAAGTGATAAAGCAGAAAGGACTTAAAGGCTGACAGTCTCCCTTGTTCATCTGTCTCTAACCAGGCCCCTAAGCCAATGTTGTCCAAAAGAAATATAATGACAGTCACATATGTAATTTAAAATTTTCAGTAGTAGCATTAAATAAGGTAAAAGGAAACAAGTGAAATTACTTTTAATAATATACCTTTGAAAATCCTGTATATCCTAAATACTATATTTTAACGTGGATTCATTATTAAAAAATTTAATGAGATAGCTTACATTGTTTTTTTCTTATTAAAACTTCAAAGTCTTGTGTGTATTTTACACATAACAGCACATCTCAGTATGGAAGCTAAACTTTGATTATGAAGACTTGATTTATATTATATAAATTCACAGTTGAAAAGCAAAGTCACAGGGATGCTTGGATAGCTCAGTGGTTGAGCATCTGGCCTCAGGTCATGATTCTGGGTCCTGGGATCAATTCCCACCTTGGGCTCCCTCTGCCTGTGTCTCTGCCTCTGTCTCTGTGTGTGTGTCTCATGAATAAATTTTATAAAAAATTAAAAGAAAGAAGAGCAAACTCACAAATCCAAATTATGCCAAATGTATTTAGAAGTTTTCTGTTAAATTTAGTTTTTAGATTAAAATCCAATTTAAAACCAAGTTCCTCTATCCTACTAGCCACATTTCAAGCTCTTATAGCCTCATTTGGCTAGTGCCTCCCAAATTAGATAGCACAGTTCTCAGCAATCTGAAGCTGAATATGCCCAAAACCTACCTACCCATCACAAAGCTGAGCTGCATTTGAGCTCCAGTGTTGGAATGGGGAGAGGATAGAGCAAGATGGGACCAAGAGAAGAGGCCAAGTCCATGTGACATCCTGAACCTGCTATAGAAGAGAAGAAGCAATGGTGGATTGATGATTAGAGGTTAAATAACTGAAAGTGTATCCATATAAACAGAAATTGTGACCATGCTTGACCCTGAACTGCTAGGTGTGGTGGGGACAGAAACCAGAAAAGCAGTGGGCTGATGAGAAAGCAGATGAGGGAAGTTGCATTCTTTGTCATCTTGCCTAAATTTCTCATCTTAATTTTTAACCAAAATGCAATGTAGGAGAGGAGAATATTGTTTCTTTTTTTTTTTTTTGAGAATATTGTTTCTTAAGCACATGGGGGGAGCAACTTGTAGTATCATTTCTGAGCTCAATCAGGTACAACAGCCTAAAGCAGTTATTAACAATCTGTCTGAGGTTGAGTGCTGAGCCTTTGTTTAGTCATTCTCTTGTGAACAGACTGGAAGTGGAAGATGGGAAGACTGGTAGTAATCCAGTTTCTAGGGAGGGAAGGAAGGAAGGAAGGAAGGAAGGAAGGAAGGAAGGAAGGAAAGAAGGAAGGAAGGAAGGAAAGGAAGGAAGGAAAGGAAGGAAAGGAAGGAAAGGAAGGAAAGAAGGAAGGAAGGAAGGAAGGAAGGAAGGAAGGAAGGAAGGAAGGCAGGCAGGCAGAAGAGAGGGAGGGAGGGAAGGAAGGAGGCGGGAGTCTTCAAAGAGGCCCTCTGGTTATTATTGTTGTTGACCTTGTTTCCAGATTAGAACACATCACACGCCGTTCACTACATTTATGGTAGGAAAAGCACAGGTCTTGGAATAAGAGGACTATTACCTTCTGACTTGTGTTCTTAGGGAATCACTTTCCTTTTCTGAGCCTCATTATCTCATCTGTCAAGTGGTATTATACTATGCACATTACAGGGATGTTATAAGCGTAAAAAAATCTTTTATGTAAAAGATCATCTATGTAAATTATGATGCACTATACATACATTAGTTATTATTCTGCATCTGAGTACAATTTATCTTCCTGGAGGGAGGATTGCCTGGATATAACCTATTGTGAACAAGTGCGAGAACTTTTAATACACTAATAGCCTTAGGCCTCAAATCCTGGAGAGCTTATTAGTGCTCATTAGGGCCCATCGAGTAAGTCCTCACTGTCTCCTCTGAGTGTTTTGTATGCTGTAATACTCTTTTCATACTATTTTTGGTTATTTCCCCCATATACTTCCTCAAAAGTGCTCACTTTTTCACTTGCAAGCTCTTTCTCCATGCTTAGTGCTTCCATTTTACAAAGTAAATAATCTTGCCCACTCCCACCCACTGCCATACTTTTAATCACTGCTAATACTCGAGTGTACTTTTTTTATGCTTCTACTTACTCCCCGGAACACTAGGGCAGACCTACTCTGAGTGCTAATTAGCACCAACTTAAGCATACGTCAGCAGCTCTTGAACTGTTCTCTTTGAAACGCTTCCAGTCTTTTAAATAAACTTCAGAAAAGAACTCAAATTAACTTGCTTCTTAATGTCCTATGGTTCAGACACTGGATTTCCTTTTTCCCCATAGTGACTTCTGGTTAGCAATCAAAGAGTTGCTTTCTTACATTATGATTTTAACTCAAGTTGCTCAGGGTGAAAAGATTCAATTGTTTCTTCAAAATCCGTAATTATTTTTTGTCTTTACATTTTCAGCTTCCCCCCAAATGGGTTCTCTTTTCGTTAAAGCTACCTCTTATTCCACTTTGGTTTATCCCTTGAGGGTGATATTTCTCACATGGAGTCTTACCGGAAAGTCTAAGACAGAAACATTTCTGTAGAGGTTAAATTGTTCATACAGTCAGGACCAGCTACATGATTTGTGGGCTCCAGTGCAAAATGAAAATTCAGAGATCTGATTTTTTTGTCTATAAAAAAATTAAGAATTTCAAAACAGCAACTCAGAACATCATCCAAATGTGGAACCCTTTTAACCACTGGGGAGTAATTCAACTGCACATATCCTATACCCGTAAAGTCCTATATATGATCATGTGTGTGATGAAACCAGTTGACAGTCTTGTCTGCTTTGCATCTTAATCATGAACCTCACTTTATAAAAGAAATATATGCCTTTCATAATTTCTGTAACAGATTCCTATCACATACAAAACTTGTAATCTATTTGACAACTTTTAGTAAGTCACTTATTTTACTTTTATGTGAATTTTCCGACCCCCATTATTTGAGCCAATGCTTGCCTTAGCTTTTGGTTACAAGATTGGTTGGGATGTTTCAGAGAAGTCAAATGCTCAAATAGTCATGCTTTAATGATGGCATGAAACCAGAAATTGCATTCATTGCAGTTTCACTTGTTAACACAAGTATATTTATAGTGTTCAGAGCTTTTAAAGTCCAGAAACACTAGAAAGGCATAAACATGAGAGAGTCTGCAGTCTGGTAAAACCCTGGAAGAATTTCATGCATGTTTGGGGCAACCTACAGTATCTCAATTGGTTGTAAAATATATTTAATGCTAAATTTGATGGCATCATTACAGTGCCTTGTGTTCTTACATGCATATTTTCAGACCTTCTCCTCCTCCACCTGGGCTAGCCACCACTTAGCCCTGTAGGAAGCTGAGTTTCTATGCTTATCTGCTAGGCTAGGGGAGAGCAAGCAGTGTTGATTTTGCTGTATGTGGCCAATTATCTTGACCTTTATGATGGATCAAGCCGTGGAGGGACCAGAAAGCCGAGTCTCCCTCCCATTTACATCTCCTTCGAGGGAGCGTAGCACATTGCAGTCATATCAATTTGTGGCCTTATATTTCACTTCCCAGCAATGCACATCTTGAGACACTGTGATTAGCATCCCTAATTCCTAAAAATTGACTTGCCTTGTTATAACTAGAGAGCTGTCGCCTAAAATACTTCACCTACTGTTCGAAAGGGTATTATTTTAGTGCCCTGGGGATAGGAAAAGTTTTCAACCCACCAGTATAGGGATTAGTTTTATTTTAAAGTATTTGAAGTGTTTTAGATAACTTAGCTAAGAGTGATCCAAGTTCAGTGGCCTTCCAAGAATCTTCAAAAATGTGCTCTGAGTCCTTATCTGACAACAATGTGTAGAAATGCCTACATTTAGTATGTATTTGGACATCAAGATCTACTTCTTTTATATGTGAGAGAAATTAAGGCACCTTTTGCATCAACCAAACCCAGAAGGTGATAAATAGCTTGGATAAATAGCTTTTTCTTTGAATAGGATTTCTGACTGAATCATCTAGAATTAATCATATGTCTATTGAATAGCATGTGCACTTTTCCTTGTTTTTCATATCCCTGTCCACTAAGCAAATAAAGGCATTTCTCTTTTTATTAATTGGGGTATTCATAATTGCCTGTATAATTTTAGAGAGATACATAATTTTGTGATTCACTTACAGTCAGGTAAAGGTTATATCTCCATGAGACTAAAAAACCATCATCTCTTCAAATGATCTCTATTCACCAGCTTCTTGAACCATTGACTGACTTAACCAGTCAGATCAGCTTATGTGTTTAGACGCAGTCTGAGTCAAACAGCTAGTATGAGCAGGTTTTATTATTTCTTTTAATCATTGAATTAACTGTCCCATTCTTTTAACAGAGTTGACTAAACTAATTGGAATTTTCGGTGGTAATTCAGAGACAGTATATTTTCTTTTCTTAAAAAAAATATTTATTTATTTATTCATGAGAAACACAGAGAGAAGGCAGAGACATAAGCAGAGAGAGAAGCAGGCTCCATGCAGCGAGCCCAATGTGGGACTCGATCCTGGGTCTCCAGGATCACGCCCTGAGCTGAAGGCAGGCACTCAACCACTGAGCCACCCAGGTGTGCCATATTTTCTGTTTCATTTATGAATTTGTGCAATGAAGCTTCATGTACAGGACATATGAGGAAAATACGTATTTTCATTTTTCACCATGGCTCTTCACCTGCACAGAAAAGAGTGATGCCTCATCAATAGCAACAGCTTTGATGAGAGCTGGTATGAGAGAGCCTCCATCCTCATTCATGACTGTGACTCTCTTTCTCAAGTTTCATTTCCAAAGAGAGAATCTGAAACATAGAAAAAACGCAGCTATCTTAGGAAGTCAAACAAATAGCTTGGTTGCTCACAAAACAGCTGCCTCGGTCGTCATTCAGCCTCATCCAACAGCTATTCTACCATTTAATGCTTGAATGCTGTTTCTCAACTCTACCATTTCATGTTAAGTGGAGCTCTTGGGTGATACACGTAAAAGAAGTCATGATTTGAGCATGTTCAAGTCCTACAATTACTAGTATTGTCTATAGACATGTAACTGGTGTATGTTGACAGGAGAAGAGTGATAACCTGGATAAAGAAGCAATTTTGTGGTTGCATTACTTGGTGTTTGGTTAAAGAAGGGAGCTCTTGGTAAGACCCTGAACTGTTGAAAAAGAACATAGCAGTGAAATCAAAGAAGTGAGTGGTGGCTCACTGCATGAAAGTAATAATTATAAAAAATTGTAGAGCAGGTTTTCTCAGCTTCGGACTGAGAGACTTTAGACTGAGTAATTCTTTGTTGTGAGGTGCTGGTCTGTGCGATATGGGGTATTAATTTAGCAGCATCCCTGGCTTCTACCTAATAGGTGGCAGTAGTCCACCCTCTCCCAATTGTAACAACTAAAAATGTCTCCAGACATTGCCAAATACCTTCAGAGGAGCAAAACTGCTTTTACTTGGGAACTAGTGGTATAGGCTTCCTGTTTTAAAAGCACTTTTATCTCCTTAACAACTCTGTTAGGTTGGGTTTTTTGTTGTTGTTTTTAATATCTATTTTACAAAAGAGAAGACTGAGGCTCATTTCACAAGTAGTATATGGTGGGGATGGACTTCAAACTCAGATAGGTCTTCCAAGGCCTTATCAGGGGTCTTTTTATTACTCTAGTAAAGAAAGATATTACATCATTCTGAATTGGATTACCTTCACTTCCCTCCTCTGCTTACTCTTCTATTTGAGTTTCTTGGGCTGTACATTAATAGAATTGAGCCAAAATAATTCTCAGTGTCCTGAGGGGTGCTCAACGTTCAATCCTTCAGGAAGACATATTTCTCAATAGTCCCAACATTTAATATGCTGACAAGAGTAAATCAGTTTACTGTTAAGAATTGTAGAATTTTTCTAAGGAATCATCTTAGATTTCATTAAGATGAAGGAATATTTTTACTTCAGTAACATTATAGGTCTAAATTTCTCTTCAAGTTAAAAAATTTTTAATGCTTCAAGTCTACATTAACAATTCACACTCAAAGATTGGTTGATTTAAAAAATGGATTTACAGGGTCACCTGAGGGGCTCAGTTGAGCATCCAGCTCTTGATTTCAGCTCAGATCATGATCTCAGGGTCAAGGGATCAAGCCCAGACCTGCGATGGTCTCTACACTCAGTGCGAGTCTACTTGTCCCTCTGTCTCCCTCTCCCCTGGCTCATGCTCTCTGTCTCTCTCATAAGTATTGCAATCTTTTTAAAAAATGGATTTACTTTTTTGGCGTGCAATTCCTGGGAAGTCAAGAAGACAAAACCTTATAAAGTATCCTCAAATGTAAATAAAGAAATGCCTTTAAGAACCAACTTTAAATTGGTCTCTGTTGGGGTGCCTGAGTGACTCAGTTGCTTGAGCATCCAAATCTTGATTTCTGCTGAGATCATAACATCAGGGTCAGGAGATCAAGTCCCAGGTTGGCTCCTTGCTCAGCAGAGAGTCTACTGGAGATGTTTTCGCTCTCCCTCCACCCCTCCCCTCATTTGCACATGCTCTCTCTCTCTCTCTCTTTAAAATAAATAAATAAGTCTATAAATAAATAAATGAACAAACAAATAAATTAGTCTGTGTTGGCACGTTAAGACATACTTCATGACCAGTGAGTGCCAAGGCTAGTATTGAAATATTTGTGCTTCACCAAAATGAAACCTTTGTTACAGTACTGGAAATAAAATAGAGCATCTCTGCCATGAGAGAAAATAATTTGGTCAAATAAATAAATAAATGAGCAGTGGCCTCTAAGACTTATTTAAGTTCCAAGGATCATTCATTATGGAACTATGGTGCAAGCCAATTCTGTATGACAGAATTGTGATCTACTCAAAAAAAATTTCCAATGAAGAGACTGAGGAGATTTCTGATTTCCATTTAAGATGCCCCTGTTTTGAAAAGGAATATGGAGGTAGGGGGGTGGGTGGGTGAAATAGGTAATGGGGATTAAAGAGTACACTTGTCATGATGAACATTGGGTCATGTATGGAATTGTTGGATCACTATATTGTACACCTAAAACTAATATAACACTGTATGCTAACTATACTGGAATTAATTTTTAAAGCTTTTCCACTGCTGTTTTTTTTCATTCTAATTGGAAAAAAAGGAATGTGGACAGTATGAGTCTGCTAGTCATGCTGAGGAAGCTTATAGCTTCTACTTTTAGATCCTAGTGGCATTTATAAGGCTTAAAGAGTAACAACAGTTTGATGGTTTCTCAAAAAGTTAAGCATATGAAAAAAAAAAAAGTTAAGCATATGATTGCCATATGATCCCATTCCACTCCTAGGTATTTCCTAATTCCAAAAGAACTGAAAACAAGTACTCAGATATTTGTATGCAAAGTTCATGGCAGCATTATTTATAATAGACTAAAGGTAGAAAAAAATCCAATCTATCAACAGGTGAGTGGATAAACCAAATGTAGCCTATATAAACAGTGGAATATTATTTAGCCATAAAAACAAATAATGTTCTGGTACATGCTACAACATGGATGAATCTTAGAAACATGCTAAGTAAAATAAGTCAGACATAAAAAAGGCAAATGTTACATGATTCCATATATACAAAATGTCTAGAATAGGCAAATTGATAAATGGATAAAGGCCATTAATGCACAGAACAATTTGAAAACCATTAAGGAAAAGCTCAGTATTTAAACAAAAAAATGGACAAAGGAAACAAAGAGGCACTTTACAGAAGAGAGATTAATGACCAATAAATATATGAAAATATGTTATGATCATCCTTGCTTGTAATAAAATAAATATAAAGATCACTTTTTTCCTAAGGGAAGAAAACATAATGGGCCACGTGCAAAAGTGCATTCCAAGAATTGGCCATCTTTTTAAAGCAAATGTTTCAATGCATAGTGGTTAGTGCAAATATGGACAATATCTATCAAAAATTTTATTAATTTTATTAATATTCCCACCTTTTGACCCTGCAGTCTCACTGCTAGCAATCAATCTGATGATTCATCAGAATCAAGTAGAAATAAATGTCTGTGTCAGATGTTTATCATACAACCTAAATGTCCCAACAATGGGAAAAAGGTCATATCAGCCACGGGGCATCTATAAGATGGAATGCCATCATTAAAAATGATATGAAAGAGAATATTTGATGGCAATGGGTAAAGGTTCATAATATGTTATGAAGTGAGAAAAGAAATACATCAAAAAGTTAATGATTCTATTGGAGTTTTGAGATCATGAATTTTTTTTGTCCTTTGTATCTTTCATATATCCAGATTTTCTGCAGTTAAAATGTATGTTCATCAAAAATGTTACATAATATTATATAAAGTATTAATAAAACAAAAATTGATATACTAAGAGGCACCTGAGATTTCTGAGGCCGTGCTTAGTTGGGAATAGTATAGAGCGTAAAATATGGGATTCAAGAATCGGAGCCCCTGAACCCTCCATGGGACTTGGTGGTCTCTCTCAGGACTAAGAGGAAAGCACTGGCCACCAAAGCATGCAGATAACATGGAGCCTGGGAAGCCCATCCCAAAGAGATCAACCTTGGATGGACATCTGTACTCAAACTTAAAGAAAATTGCACTTCTGATTCTCTTGGTCAATGTCATTAAAGGTCCTTTACCCATTATTTTCCACTAGCCAGATGAGATGCAAGTGTTTGTCTTTATCCCTTAGAAACTTGTATAACTTCCCAAGCTGTGCTTAAATCATATACAGGTTAAATATAAAGGATTCTGCATCATTATAATAATTATATTTTGAATGAAAAATAAATAATAAAAAGGATTTTTCTTCAAAAACCTGTGAGTTTATTTAAATGGAAAGCCTTATAAATATGGAAAAGTTAAATCATGTTTAGGTCTACATTTAATGAACACATTTAAATTAAAATTTGTGTCTTTCCCCCAAAATATTCAGATTTATGACCATCAGAAAAATAGCAGATGCTATGGAATTATAGACTCCCTGTGATCAGAGTGCACTTCTTCTCTTTATAAGTCATAGTTTTCTAATTATAAAATATAATACCTATTTAATTTAAACAATTTAGGAAATAATAGATAAACATAAGCTAAAAATAAAAATTATTGACATTCTCTACGCCTAGATATACTACTGTAAATATTGCAGCATATAACCTTTCAGATTTTTAAAAAAGATTTTATTTATTTATTCATTCATTCATTCATTCATGAGAGACAGAGAGAGGCAGAGACACAGGCAGAGGGAGAAGCAGGCTCCCTGCGAGGAACCTGATGTGGGACTCGATCCTGGGACTCCAGGATCATACCCTGAGTCAAAGGCAGATATCTGCTCAACCACTGAACCACCCAGGTGCCCCTCAAATTTTTTTCTGTATATATTTATTCTATGCTTATTAAAGGTACTATCATATTATAGCTAATAGTTTATAACCTGTATTTTTTAACATAACACATTTAAAACATATTTCTGTGTCATTAAAGTTTCTTTACAATATGATTTTTAATAGAACATTATTTGCTTCTTTGAACATATTATACTGTACTCAGCCAGTCTCCTTATTTTCAGACATTGACATTATTTCAGATTTTACCATTATGAACAGGATTGTCATAAATGTCCCTGTATTTCTACATATCTGTGATTGCTTGCTTAGGTTAAATTCTTAGGAGTAGAATTACTATGTTAAAAGTATGAAATGTGAAGGCTTTTCATTCATATTATGAAATTGCTCTTGGAAATGTACTGTCAGTTTGGCTCTTCCATCAGAAGCAGAGAACTGATTTCCCAGCACCCTCACCATCACTACTATCACCACCAAAAGAAAAAAAAAAAGCCAGATTGATAGATGAAAAATAGTATCCCATTATTGGTTGAATATGCATCTAATTGACTACTGCTTAAGATGAACTTTTTTAAGATAATTTTTTCATATGATAATTGAGCACTTACTCAAAATTATTCTTTTAGAAATTTCCTATTCTTGCCCTTTGTTCATTTTTCCCCCACGTTAATCTGCTTCTCATTGATTTGTAAGAGATCTTTTTATATTAAGAATATTACATGAAGGCCCATTTCTTATACTCTGTAGCTTCCACAATATCTATTAAATAGATAAGCAAATGGTGATGTTTCCTTATAGGAGAACTTTACACTATGTCTTGATCAAATCAATCACATGTGTTCCTTCAGTTAAAATAACATGCAAATCACATTATTTCTTTTTACTGTCTTATACCTTAAGCTCTAAATGTGATCATTTCAGTGTTTCAGAGGATAAAAATAGCCCAAGGCTCATAGAAGAAATGTAAAGGAATTAGAACTATTTAACAAAAGAAACCAAAGTGGTGGGGGGAGGTGAGCAGAGGGCAGGGTATCAACAATGACATACACTTTCAAAATTCTACAAGGCAGAATTGCTAATCTTCCATGAGCTCTAGTTGAGGAAAAAGAACTTGTAACAGGAAAAGGTGTGTAGGGGAGAACACTTCTGAAGAGAATGATTCTCTAGGTAATTGTAATGTGTCATTTCTTAGATTTCTAACAAGAGCAACTAGTGGGGAGCAGCGAGAAGGTCTTTCATTTTTGTGCCAGTGGCGGCTGGGTGCATCTGAACCCAGTGCAGATGACGGAGTACAGTGGGTCCCTGCCCGGGGCCTCCTGCTTAGGGACACATGCAATCACAGAGCTATCCTGACAGGTCAGAGAGAATGACACTATAGTGCCCCAGTGCCAGGTCATGCCACTTGGAGTGCACTGCAAATTGACAGTTTTATAAATATAATTTTTATATGGACAATCACAGAGCATTGTATTTTGTGTGTGTTCATAACACACATGCCTAATGTGTTAGGCATTAATGCTATAAACATCTCAATTGAAATGCTGTATTTTAGACATAAAACAACTTTGATAACTCTAGTTTAAAGCATTTTAACAAACTGAGAGTCTCAAAATATGAAAGAGCCTGGCCTTTGTCTGACCTCTCAGCGGCATTTATCCTGGATTAACAAATTGGAAATGCTGAAAATCCCCTTATAGGGTTTGCCGATTTGCAGATTATTTACCTGGATATGTAATTGAGCAATACTGTGACTGGCCTGCTAGTTGTGATTATGGGCCCCCCCAGAGGATCATATTAATACCAAAATTACTTAGCTTTTTATTAATCAATTATGGGCTGCTTTATTTAGGGAATGCTGGGAGTTTATTGCCGTAGAAATGCACTGGGACTTTAAAATTTCTTATTAAATCTTCTGAAGTTTTTTTCCCAAAATGTGATTAATAACAGAGTTCTATGACATGATAGGAAGGTAAAGTATGCCATTTATAATTCTAAAAGAAAATTACAGGTAACTTAACTCCAAAAGCAGTAATAATTAGAATAGCAAGAAATACCGAGATAGAGTGAATTAAATCCTTTGGGCATCTTGTGGTTATTTTGGAGAAATCATTACCTGCTTTAATCATTTGGATTATATGTGATGGGAATGCACTAGTGATTAGGGGTTTGATAGATGTATAATTTCACTCTGGATGTCAACAGAATCACAACTCTAGATAGTAAATATTGCCAGTTACTGATGATGCCCGCATAACAAAGTAGAAAAAATCTTACAAGTTGTGACTTGGACCTCATCAATATATTTATGCTAATAAACTCTTTTGTGGGAGGGAACATCATTGATTTCCCTTTGGGAGTTTATTTAATTTTTTCTCTATTTTTATTTTTTCAATTCTTTAATTCTTTCTAGTCCAAATGAACTGAGATATAGAACATTCAAACTAGTATTTTTGTTTGCCTCTTTGCTTTAAAAAGATTAATTAGTCTTTCCTATTGGTTAATCTCAATGTAACATGAAAATAGTGCATTGGTCCAGTAGTTAAAAGACTTCATGAAGTTAACAGTATAATTGTATGCTGATTAGACTATAGACTATCCAAGACACATCAAAGATAAAGCCTGCTCCTAAAGAGAAAGGGAGAGGGACTTATTCATGTAATAGATATGCTTTGAGACTAATATGTGCTAGACAGTACCAGATGCCCTGGGGGCGTTCTCTTACGTGTTATATGACCAACACCAAAAAGTTGCCAAATTCAATTCTCAGTCTTCACTGGGAAGCCACAAGTTCAGGAATGGCTTTGTTGGGTTGAAGTTAATTAAAATGAAGTGGACGACCAAAACATTTTTTCTCATACAAATTTCTAAAACCTTAAGCCCTATCAGAAAAACAATGCTGAACCTTGTGGAAGATGAAAACAATCTTAAATCAGTATTTTAAAAGCTTTGCTGTTTATGGTATAGCTGTTACAGTTTTGCAATAGAAAAGTGATTCGCTTTTTACTTCCTAGAAAAAAATGACTAAGTGGAAAAACATGTGGCGTGGTGCAACTATATTCAGTTATTTATTCCAGTGATTAGCAGCTAGATGCAAGTACAGCAACAATATAAAAAAATACATTTAAAAAACAGGATCTGACCCATCACTTGCATGACTCAGCCTCGGTCACGTCACCCTAGTACAGGTCTGAGCAACATGTCTTTCATACCAGTAACCTAAGGTAACCATTCTGTCCCCCTCCTCTGACAAATGAGGGTTGTGTCAGGTGGAGTGTCAAGGACCTGGGATGGGTGAGAACTTATTTCCTATAGATGCAATATGTTCCCATGCAGGCAATACTGAAATTGGGGTCCTAAGAGAATGGTAGGTCAGAATCAGAATAAAGTATCCATACTGGGTCATTTTTCTAAATGGAACTGAAAATGAAAAGGCAGCCAAAATAAAATGTTAAAGTGACAGAGACAAATGCTACTGCTGAATGAGGATGTGGGGAGATGAGCCCGCAGTAATTCCTGAGTCATCTGTGGACATCTGCATGGTGTTTTCTTATCCACTTTCCACAGCTGCTCTGAGAACTCCAGGGTCTTTGAAAGTGATGGCCAGAGGCAAACCATTTCTGTGTTTTGGCATTTCTAGTTATCTGAAGATACAACAAAACCTATGTTCTCCCCTCCATTATCAGTAATCTTATACTACCTTTACTTTAGCCTCAAGGCAAGTAGGCTCCAGATATTGGCCATGTGCTCTCTTTTCTGGAAGCCCCTTGGCATGAGGGACTGAGTGAAGAAGACACTCACAACTGGGTTGAGAAGGGCCTCTTAGTAGTGTCCTGTGCTGGAGGAGGCCATTTCATACCTGACAGTCAAAGAGGCTGAGTGAATTACCCAAGGAACCAGTAAAATTGTGACCACATCCAACACAAGAGGGTTGTTAAGGAGCAGTTTAAAAACCTGTTGGAAAATCAACAAGATTAGCAGCCTCCAGAACAACTCAAAGCTATATTTAGTATGGATTTCCAAACCCACCTGACTCCAAACCTGAAGGCTTTTTCTTCTGAGCGTGAAACCTCAAGTGAAAACCTAATCCAGGAAACTCCACCCAAAAGAGTCTTAGAGTGCATCTCGCTGCTATACCATCATCACCACCAAATTCATAGAGCACATTTCCTGAAGATAGTTTGTCTAATGAGCTAATCAATCTGAAAACAAAAGCCCCTTCTGGGTGTTTGCATTGCAAGGAGGTTTTCTGCTTTTTGTGATGAAAACTGAGGAAGTTACTGCGACAGAATCCAGATCTACCTTGTTCAATTTCTACAGAAGAGGCTGGGTGGAAGATGTGAGAGAAAGAGAAGAAAAAGAAGGAATGTTTTTTATACTTGCATTTGTTTAATTTCTCAGGAGCCTGGTATTAATAGATTATACTTTTAGGAGAAGTAAATTAACTTTATACGATGTTTAAGGAATATTGTATATGTAGGATCAAATGAGGGGAAAGGATAGTTTTGCCAAAGGCAACTGTTATCAAGGTTCTGAAATTAATTGGTTGCTTTAATTGAGGTAGATTACTAGCTAATGCTTGCTTGAATACAGTAATTCTCCTATTAAATTATCTTTGAATAATTACCTGAAATTTCTCAGCTGCAGGGACTGATGGCTATTTAATTGCACAGTGATGTTGCTATATAATTACTTAACAAGGTGTCCTGTAATAGTTTAATTCCCTTTTTACTGAAAAAAAGTGGATGATAAAGTAACTACAAATACCTCTTTCATAAAAAATAAATCACTGTAGATTTTTTCCTTCAGATTATTTGATATAAGAAAGTAAATGAAATTATTTCTAAATTTGTGATTTATAATTCAAGTATTGATGATCTTTAAAATAGAGTAGAGCCTCTCTAACACATAATACATTAGATAACATTTCAAAGGGTTGGAATTGTCATTTTTAATTTTTGCTTATCATGAGCATTTTAGGTCTCATTATTAAATACCCAAGAATCCACACCTTTCTCTCCATTTTTATTGCATATTTTATCTAAGATTTTCAAATTAAGCTAGTAGTCATTGAATGAATAATTAAATATTATTTAAATATGGCCATACATCACATGACAATGATATGACAGAAAATTGAATAAATTGCTTAAATTATTTGGCAAACAATCTGTAAAGTAGACGATTTCCACCAAGACATCAATTTATTAGTATTTAGAATACTGCTACAAACATTATTAGAATATCAAAAATAAATACCATCTGCTTCTCTTAATCTAATGGACCTGTATAGTAACCTTAATCAGATATGAAAGTTAAAAACAAAGGGCAATATATTTTGACAATTTTTCTCTTATGTAAATTGGTGATATAAAAACTACTAAAATCTTGATTGGGGTGTTGACTGCAAAACCAAATTAACATTAGTGCATTGCCAGTCTTAGCACATATTTCCAGAATTTGTCCCAGTGATTTAACAAGTATACTTGACCTGAATACTTGAATGTGCTAGTTAAGACAATGCCAATTTATTGGCCCCAAAGTAGAATTGAAAAATGTTTTGGGGGGCACCTGGGTGGTTCAGTTGGTTAAGCATCTGACTCTTGATTTCAGTTCAGATCATGACCTCAAGGTCCTGAGATCAAGCCTTGCATCTGGTTCCGTGCTATGTGTGGAGCCTGCTTAAAATTCTCTCTCCCCTTCCCTTTAGCCCTCTCACTCCCATCACCCCTCCACTCCCATTTTGATGCATTAAGAGAATGGGTCACATTAACAAGATGTAATTTGACAGATTCCAGGACATTTCATTCACATATAGAGAGGATGGACAGGAATAGTCTGTTTCCAGTATGGCAGAAAGAGTACTGAGTCATTATGGAAACTTAGCTAAATATGAGGCTTCACTTTAGACCATTTTTCTAAGCAAACTGAATACTAAAATACACAGAAATTTTGCCTTTTTTCTTTTTTTAGGTTTTTTTCATGGAAACTAGATACTCTTTACTAATTTATTGAATTTAAAAAATTGAAGATCCTGCATTTTTAAAAGGCCTTTTTACATAAAGTAGAATTTCTAATTGACAGATTTGGAAATCAATATGAACTAGACAAACTATGGATTCAACACGCAGATGAGATTTCCTCATACCATTACCTTGACATGGATTCGATACCCACCCTCAAAAGAATCCTATAAAAAATTGCTTCA
The DNA here is from genome assembly GCF_048164855.1 of Canis lupus baileyi. NCBI lineage: Eukaryota > Metazoa > Chordata > Mammalia > Carnivora > Canidae > Canis > Canis lupus. The sequence goes on from NC_132868.1 coordinate 16,189,671, forward strand.
AAGCCCCTTTGAAATTGCAATAGTGCAGCAAAACCATAGGTAAACAACTGCCTGTTAACCTGTTATTTCAAATATACACTGAAAAGCTAACAAGCATATTTTTGTGCAATTTTTTAAAACATCATAAGTTGAAATACTGAACTGGTGATCCCAAAGTCAGTTCTTAATTTTGTTTTTAACACAGTTCATAAATGTAATATAGCCATTACAGAGTTTAAAAGCCAATAAACCCCAGGCACCTTGGGTGGCTCAGTGGTTGAGCGTCTGTGTTTGGCTCAGGTCATTTTCCCAGGGCCCTGGCATTGAGTCCCACATGAGTCTCCCCACAGGGAGTCTGCTTCTCCCTCTGCCTATGTCTCTGCCTCTCTCTCTGTGTCTCCCATGAATAAATAAATTTTTTAAGGCCAATAAACCCTTCATTATTTATAAATTTTTCATCATGGCTCCAGTATGAAGAGCTTCATTCTACTTATGATAAAGCTTTTGGATCAGATGAAAATATGGCACAGAATACCCCTTGTATTTATTGTATAAGCAATATAAGAAATACAAGTGGTCCATACTTCGATGAAATTATCTTCATATGTTAAAGCTCTAGATGGACTCATTGTGAAGAAGTACACCACACAGGGAAATGTATGCTTTGACTTGAGAAAATTTTCCTTTCTGCAAGGAAATCTAACAACCTCGCCCTATGGAAGTAGTGTCATAGCTAAGCAGTTGGTGAAAACTGTACTACAGCCACTGTACCTTTGAGATCTGTAAGATCAAAATGGAGCTTTGAAATTCTGTTGAATGAGGAAACAGCCAAGGTGTTTGGTCATTTCAGCCTTTTGGCCTCTTAACAGCATTCCAAAGCTAAGGCCAACCAGAAGCCAGTTACTACAGTCTGACAGGAGGAAGGAATGCAGTGATGCCATGTGAGGAGGAGATGATGGCCTGATGGGAATGGTGGAGATGGAAGACAGATGTGGAACATGAAGGGATCCTCTTGGTAATCCCCAAAAGATTGTGTGCCCCAAGATGCAATCCTTTGGTTGCTTATAAATATTGCAATTGTGGTCACTCTTCTGTGATCCACATCACTCTTAAATACTTCTGGTTTTGAGGAGAGGATGCCAAAAGGCAACATGATTCTGCTTTGAACATGTGAGTGAAAGGGAAAGTTTCTAGGAAACTCTCTCCACAATGCAGAGCCTTGGCCAAGCCCGTGGTGTGCTTGTATATATATCATACCCTCCCAGGACACTGTCCTACTGGTATGCAGAAATGAGACAGTTATGGCACAAGATAGCCCTCCTGAGACAGTGAACCCACTTGCACTGTGTACACTCCAGTGATCTTTCTCTTTTAAATAATAGTACTATGACAATAATAATAAATAGCCTCAGAGGTTTCTTTTAGAAAGTTTATTTCTCTAGCAACAATTGTGGATAAATCTCTGTTTTTGTTTTTGTTTTGTTTTGTTTTCATGTAGGAAATATATCATGTGCTTCACCAGGAAATACAGTACCATTATCTTTTTTTAAGGTATTAATTTGGTTTATTTAAAATTAGAGCTCTATTCCAATCACATGATTTAATCAGTGGGCATGGTAGTCTAATGCCACTGTTGTGCTTGACTTCAGAATCAACTATGTTCATTTTTAAAAATAGAAGGGGTCCTTGAACAAAATGAATAGTCTGATTTATTAAGAATGGACTTCATTTTCTTGTATGGCTTTTCCTCAAATGGAAATATGTATCTCAGAAATAATTATACAGGAAATCTTCCCTCAATTCACATATCCGCTCACCCCTAAAATAAAATAAAATGAAATTTCTTCATGTGGTTCCAAAAGGAAGGAGACATCATCTCTGTTCCTTGTCTTAATAATACATCTTCTGCCAAAAGACAAATGTCAAATTAAATAGACAAGACAAAATAGAAATGTCTTTATTAGGAGCAAGCCGCTTTGAACTGCACGGTGTGGATGTGTGTTTACAGTAGTGTCACTCACTGTTCAGTGATTGAGATCAATTCTTCATTGGGATTCACATTTTCAGTGTAAATGAGAGACCACAATTAGGTCGAATTTTGATCAATCTTCCTGCCAACAAATCTGGAATCAAATTTTAAGCCTGATCTGAGCTCACGGTCTTCTTTTATTTCAGTACAAAAGCTTGGAACCACGGCGTCATTGAAGCATCCTTGAAATCATTTGTGTTTTACTGGTGATGTGAGATATGGCAATTCTTTCTCTCCACAAACTAGATGGGCTTTTTTTCCACTTTCATCTAAGGGGAATTACTTAACCTTTTATGGCCTTGTTCTCATTGGCAGACTGAGGGCTATAGACCATAATGAATAGTTCCCAAACTTGATCATGCTTAACAATCACCTGGGAGCTTGATAAAATGATAAAAATGCATTTTCCTAGGCTCCATCACCAGAGATTCTGGTTCAGTAAGACTGTGGTGGAGTTCAGGCATCTGTGTTTTTAACAAGCTCCCCAGATGACTTATCATACTTTGAGGAGCACAGTGTTTATATGATCTCTGAAGTCCCTTCCAGATTCTAACCTCTGGAATCAGTTCATGAAATCCTAAGGATCAAATGTAATTATGTATAAATTGGTTGCACAGTACAAATGAGATGTCAGGTAACAATATTAAACAGCTAGCATTAAAAAAAAGAAAACAGCTAGCAGTTGTTGAACATTTCTTAAATTTAGGCAAGCCTTATTCTAAGGCCTTTGTAAGTATTAACTCACTGATCCTCAAATAATATTAGGGGGAAGGTAACATTATTGTGTCCATTTCACAGGTGTGGAAGCTGAGGACAGAGAGATGAAATCATTTACTTAAGATTAGATAGGCACTGGGGAATGGCCATGCACTTGCTAAGCTGAAAAGGACATTTTAGGTGGAGAGAGCAGAAAGAGGAAAGGTCCAGATCTAGAAAAACTCACGAATTATTCAACAACAGCAAGTGCTTAGGGTCCAAGTGGCTTTGAGGAGTATATGAGGAAGAAGGAGGTATTCAGATATTAAGGAACAACATAAATAAATGTTCAACAAGAGGAGAGTCTTAAAATAAGCCTTTGTAGGGCAGCCTGGGTGGCTCAGTGGTTTAGCACTGCCTTCAGCTCAGGGCATGATCCTGGAGACCCAGGATTGAGTCCCACGTCGGGTTCCCTGCATGGGGCCTACTTCTCCCTCTGCCTGTATCTCTGCCTCTCTCTCTGTGTGTCTTTCGTGAATAAATAAATGAAATCTTTAAAAAAATAAAATAAAATAAGCCTTTATATATGCACATAATGGAACATCATCTAGATGTTCTAAATCAAATGATTTAGAAAAATATTTAAGGACAGGAAAATGTTCACGGTATAATGTTAAGTTTTAAAAACAAAGTTATTGAACAATATAAATCCAGTTTTGTGAAAAATATGTAAAGGGGGGCACCTGGGTGGCTCAGTCCATTAAGTCATCTGACTTGGTCTTAGCTCAGGTCACGATCTTGGGGTCATGAGATTGAGCACTGCCTCAGGCTCTGTGCTAGGCATGGAGCTTGCTTGGGATTCTCTCCTTCTCCCTCTGACCCTCTGCCTCCCTCTCTCTCTCTCAAAACAATATATGTATGTAAAAAATATATATGAAACATTGACAGGGCAGGTTCTTTCAGCAGGTTAAGATAATGTTTGATTTTCATTTTCTTTATTTTTTAAAATTTTTTTAGGAAGTGAGAGAAAGCAGGGAGGGGAGAGGCAGAGAGAGAGGGAGAGAGAATCTTAGGCAGGCTCCATGCTGGGCTACACAGGGCTCAATCTCATGACCCTGAGATCATGACCTGAGTCAAAATCAAAAGTCTGACACTTAACCAACTGAGCCACCCAGCGCCTCTTTCATTTTCTTTATATTTGTTGTCCATGTTTTACAAATGTTTCTCTATGAAGCGGTGTTATATCTTATTTTGTAAAATAAGTGTAATAAAATACATTACTTAAGTAGATTTTCAATGTGAACTGAAGCAAAAAGGTTTTCTAATAACCAAAACATTTAATCAGGAAACTTCATTTCTGTGTATTCAGTTAAGTTTTACTTTCTAGTTTTCAAGTGTAAATGCCTCAAAATCATCCCCAAATTTTCTGGGGGTTTGCCCCTTTGACCATTCATTCACCTGCATAGAAATTTAGAAAGATGATGTAGCTTAATAGTGTCTCCTCACTAACTAGGCGAATTCATAGTAGGCTACGACGGCACAGCATAAGTGCATGTGCAGTGGGCTTAGCAGCCTGTGGTGGTAGGTAGAGGTGGTGGGGGAATTAGAGTGTTTCCTCCTTCTCTTTTGGCCAAGCAATGTGGAAGGTAACTGTGGCAGTGCTAGCAGCCATGTATTTAACTTCACAGGCCACATCTGGCCCAGCAGAATCAACCCTCACTGAAAAGAGGGATTAAGAGTTGTTTACAGAAGTACCTTCCATCAGAGTCTGAAGAGCTTTGTTCAAGAGTAACTATCACCGAGGTCTAGCTAAATTCTTGAAGCATACGACAGTTGTTTGGATGAAGGAGTAATGGTCTACTTATAGACAGTAGAGTCTTTGGAGTTAGAGAGCCTGATGTTTTTCATTTTGGGGACAGAACTCTGGGTGTGCTCACTAGAGCTGCTCTGTGGTATTAGCCACATGTAGGCATATCGTGAAAATGGCAAACCTCTACATATTAACTTGTCATATAATAAGTCACACCTATGATGTGACGTGGTTACATTAATACCCTCATTTACATGAATAAACTGAGACACAGAGAGGTTTAGAAACTTATTAGAAAGGGCACCTGGGTGGCTCAGTGGTTGAGCATCTGCCTTCTGCTCAGGGCATGATCCCAGGGTCCCAGGATCAAGTCCCGCATCAGGCTCCCTGCATGGAGCCTACTTCTCCCTCTGCCTGTGTCTCTGCCTCTCTCTCTCTCAGGAATAAATAAATAAAATCTAAAAAACAAAAACAAACAAACCAATAGAAATCATTTTATGACCATTTCTTAGGGTCTTACATGTGCCAGGCACTTGTGTCTCAGGATCACCATGCTGAAGCAGTGTGCTCTAAGTGCTTTACAGATTTTTAACTTCAAGTCTTACAGTAATCCTGAGAAGTATTGCTATGTCCATTTTTCACACAAGGGAACTGAAACTCAATTTTAAGAGGAACTCGTAGCACCTGAAGGGAGAATCACCAGGTCAGGAGGAGCAGCAATGCAAGCGGCCCCAGTTTTCTGACTTCTCTTTCCTCCTGCTGCTCCCACCTTACAAGCCTCCTGAGATACTGTTGTCTCCATCCTTACAGTTGGGGTTCAAATACAGGTTTCAAACACTGTCAAGGAAGACTCCTGGAAGTCCCAGAGAAAAGGAATACAAGTCTCCAGAGTCATATGGAAACGTTGAATCCTGGCTCTCACACTTTGCAAGTTTTTTATTCTCTCAAGGCCTCATTTTCCTCATCTGTCAAATAAAGATTCTAATGGTACTTATATAGACACGGTGAGGATTAAATGAAATCATTTTTATAAAGCATTTGCCAAAGGGTATTTAGTAAAAACAACAACAATAATAATAATGGGAAGAATGAATGCAGGAAACTCTGGTTGAAGCAAAATTAAACCAGATTTATATTATAGGATTTTTCTGAGCCTCTAATAGCCAATATTGATGGTGAATCTATAAGAGGACAGTATAGCAGGCAGGTGTACTTTACCCATTTGAGCATTGATTATTTTTTTCTGGGGACCTGTTAAGTCCTAGGGATTCTTTAGGAAAGCCTCTACTAGACAAAACCCTGGTTTTTCCTTAAATTATTCAGAGAAGGGCAACCCGGGTAGCTCAGTGGTTTAGTGCCGGCTTCCGCCCAGGGCCTGATCCTGGAGACCCGGGATGGAGTCCCACACTGGGCTCCCTGCGTGGAGCCTGCCTCTCCCTCTGCCTCTGTCTCTGCCTCTCTCTCTCTCTGTCTGTCTCTCATGAGTAGATAAATTTTTAAAAATCTAGAAAAAAAAAATTTTATTCAGAGAAGTTGTGTTCACAAACAATATGCAGCCATGTCAGAGATGCTATGATAGAAGCAAAAAATGGCATATTCTAACATTTTCAAATTCACATAGCATCCCATATGCTAGAAAAATTTAGGGCTTGAGTAAGAGTGGGAGATGATTCTAATAATATTTGATATGAACTGAAATAGAATTGATTGAATCTCTGCACAAAAAGCAAAGCTAGGTTTGGTGAAGGGCAGAGAGGAAGGAAAGAGAGAGCCTCTCCTAGGAGAATCAGGGAGGGCAGAGGAGGTGGGGAGCAGAGGCCTGCTGGACAGCTGTGTGCAGGGTGAGCTCCAGGTTGTGCAGGAATCTAGTAAAGATGGAAAATGTCCTTGGGGGAATCTACCAGGAGGGGGATCCTGAGGATGCCAAAGGGAGGGTCCTGAATTTGCTAAGCCCCACCTTGTTTACCCTTAGCAGTTTCTGTGTAACCTAGAGGCAGTGCATGCAGGAATTTTTGTCCTACACAAGTGCACTTATTTGCAAGTCAATAGAAGTAATACTAGTGGAAGTCAACACTGCTTTGAATGATTTGTAAGTTTCTTTAGCAACAGGGTTGTCTGTGTCCTAAGGGCAACTCCCAGGTGATCCCAGGGTAGAAGTATGGCTCCGTGTTCTTTACAGTGGAATCGGTATGTAGTGGTTCCTGAAGCCCAGAAAGATTTCTTGAGGCACCCCAAAGCCAGCTTGGCATAAACCCTGAGAAACGTTTAGTAGTGCAGTCCAACGCCTGCCTGTCTTCTCAATTCAGCTCCTCTCAGCAGCATCCAAGCTGGAAAACTCAGAACTCCTAGACTTCTCCATCTCCCAAGCCACACATCCAAAGAGTCACCACATACAACCGGTTTAAGGACAATATAGTATTTTGTTTTGTTGTTAAATTATTCAACACGTGTATCCTCACAGGAAAACTGACAAGCAGATGAAAGGATAAAGAAGCAGGGGGAAAAAATCACTCTTGATCACACTGTTAGTATTTTCTTGAAATTTTCTGTCAAGTTCTATATACAACTTTGAATCCAGATTTTGTTTTTTGAATCTATTCTTGGCTCTTGCTCTCCCTCATGCACTACAGTTTTATTTCAGAACTAAAGACACAGAGGTGATCAAAACAAGCATGAGCCCTGCTCTCATGGAACCCTCAAGCAGTGTATATCAATCTTTTAACAGGAGGCTTATTCAGGTCATATTCTTTTATGCCTTGCTTTCTTTTCCCCCTCTTAACATTGTATCTCGGAGATCATTTTATATTAGTTCCCCTTTCTTTCTTTCTTTCTTTCTTTCTTTCTTTCTTTCTTTCTTTCTTTCTTTCTTTCTTTCTTTCTTCTTTCTTTCTTTCTTTCTTTCTTTCTTTCTTTCTTTCTTTCTTTTTTTTACATTGTGTGTTATTCCTTGTATCCTTGCATCATACAATACCTAGCCCCTACTGATGGACATTTAAAGTGTTCCTAATGTTTGCCATTGCAAACAGTACCACAGTAAACAACCTTACACATACATCATTTCACGCACATGGGAGCAAGAGCTGGAAGTGGGGCTTCGGTAGAAATAGCCAGATTGCCCTCCGCAGAGGTTTACCAAGTGACATTCCGTCAGCAACCCACAAGAGTGCCAGTTTCCCCACCGCCCTGAAACACTCTGTTCTCCTTTGAAACCGGCTTGGTGGCCTGGGGAAGTCCCCAAGCTGATAGACCCAACGGCGAAGTGAAGGTGAAGGATTCTTTCTCTGGCAGGCCACCAAGGAACTTTTCTTCATGGAGGTCTGGGTTTATTTTTAAGGTCCCTTTATTCCTTAAAGAAAGAAAAAGGAAAAAAACACTACAATGCTACTATGTAGGTGCCACAAAGAAGCACAGATTTCTCTCCCATGCTTCCAACTAAACCAGCCACTTAAAAAGGTACGGGGGCGCCTTTCAGGGTTGTTGGAGCAGTAGGGGAACACATCGCTCATCTGCAATCAAATGGCCACTCGGGAGAGCAATCTGTGTGCTCTTACCCACAGAGCAGCCAATTTCCACGGGAACATATGCAGGGCCCATTCGCAGCTTCTTTGTGCGGGGGTTGCACTCCCGTCTTAGCGGCTGGAGCAGGTTAGGGGAGAGCGCCCATGTTGTACAACAGTGGGTCGGAGCTGCCCTTTATGCCTACCTATTTCTTTCCCTGCTTTCACCCCTTTGTGTGTTTTTAATGGGGATAAGTGTGAGATGTGCTGGAGTGCAATCACATTGTGGTCTTAAAAGGATCTCTGATGATAGAAAATATGTCAATTTATTATTTCCCTCGGGATAGAGAAAAAAGTACAAAGGTTCAATGGATGATGAAGATAATACTTGTGCACTGTGTAGCATTTTGCAACAAAAGATTTTAAGGTGATTTTCCTTTTAAAAAAATATTTTAGTCCCATTTTTGTAGGTGGGGAGACGAGAAGATTTCGTAGTAACTAAAATGTCCTGGTGGTGGGACCCTGCATAGAGTCAGCATCTCTATGATCCTTTCCGGGCTCTTTTCACTCCCTCTAGTGGAATTTGGTTCTTCACATCAGAGTTTTGTACAGCAGTAGCAAGCACTGTGCTATTGTGCGTGATCTTTTGGGTACCAGAGCCACAGTTTCATCAAATCTTCAGCCGGATGGCTAGGTCTGTGATCAGAGCTGCCTCGTGTACCTACAGCTATAGTTTCCTTAAATAACAATTAGCCCCGCAGATCCCGGGCTGCTCTCAAATGCAGGAAGCGTTCTGGTGAGGCTCAGCAAGGAGGTGGCCGCTGGTTATTTGTCACGCAGGGTCATTCATAATGAATCAACAAAGCATTGACAATAGTTTTCTTGTAAACTGAACAAACCTTATAAATGGTGTGTGGTCTCCCCTCCCCCATGAATTAGTTCCTTTGTCCTGAAATGTATGGTTAGCACAGATATTCATTCTGTTCTGCTGGGAGAGTGGCAGTCTAGGGAGGCACCCGGAATGTACACGACAAGTCGACATTTTACATTTTGGTGTTCTGTATTAGAGCTGAGAATATCTCATTTGTACCTTGAAAGTGAGAGGAAAAAAACATAGGTGGAAAGCGTAGAAAACTTTCTAGACTATCAGAGTGATCAATTTTAGGACATGAATGTGAGAGCTACTTCCTCTCTTTTATGTGTACAAGGATGAAAGGAAATTAAGACTGTAGAAACAGTTTTTAAAATGCTTTGTATGGCTGGCTTGAAATTCATTGTATGATTGCCTGTTTTTTAAAGACCCAAATAAGGAAGGCTAAAGTGCTTAGAAGGAAACTAATTGCTTTAAGCTTTTCCTCCTCAGTGTATGCTATTCTCTGCTGTTATATAATCTTGGATATTGAGTAACTGAATGAAAGAACCAGTGTCTTACCTAAAGTAAATGGACAAACATCATTTGCTGCTGGCATCTTCTTTGACTCCTGAGGGAGGGGAGGGAAGACATTTCATAGTTAAATCTACTGTGGCTTTGAGTTCATAATATCAACCTTATCATCAAAACACTGAAACAGAAATTCAAAGAAGTGAAAAAAAAAAAAACAAATCTATGTGGAGGCAGGTTTCTTAAAACTTGTACTGTTCAAGTATTGCTGCCTGTCTTTATAAAAGGCAAATTATGATGGCATAATTTCTGACATGTTGTTACCAGACAGACTGTGTTGGAATGTATATTAGATCAAATTGATAGATTGCTACATGAAAAGAGCTGCAATATTCAAAGTTGACTTCCCAGGTAAAATTATTTACAGAACTATACCACATCAATACCATCTATTTCATTTTAGATATAATTTTACTTAATGGTAAATTTTTATTCAAACGTATGAACGTGGTTTTCTTTTTTAAAAAAGAAATTCCAAAATCAGTGCTAACACATGAAAACAAGTCAATGATTAAGATCACATAAACCCATGTAATATGTATATTCAATCCAGAATTGTTTTAGGGTCATTGTAACCATAGAGTTTTCAAATAAATTATTTGAATATAAAAGTAGATTATGTATTTCCCCTGTGGCTGGCCAAATGTCTTTTCAACAAAGGGTAAAATAAGAAGGCTATTTTTTTGTGTAAAAGAGTGATCTTTTTAGTCATGCTTGGCTGCCTTTTCAGGACTGTCTCCATTTATAATGAGATATTCTTGAACTCATTTGAACCAGAAAGTTTAGTAAATTTGTGGTACATTTCTATGTGAAATATCATGATTTGTTTAAAATGATCAGGGCTAGAGCAAAGGGAAAGTAGATTAATGATTGTTTTTATTTCTAGATTATAATTCTGAGCTGACATTTACATTGGACAAAATCTAGAATATTGAAAATATATATTTATTTACTTTACTATTTCATACTTCTTGTCAGTTCTAATTTCATCTTACTGTCTGCTTAAAGGAATGCTTGCTATTCAAATCTCAGGAAAATCTCAGTTGAAGCTGTCATAAAGACTGTTATAACAGTAGTTTACATAGTCGTATTTTGCAGGTTCCTGACATTGCAAGGTGCCCCTTCCAGAATAATGAGGAGAAGTGTTTTCTATAAATTATGGCTCTGATTTTAAGTAGATTTAACTTATATGCAAATTTGTAAATATTAACTTTTCCTTTTCTTTATGGGCATAGAAAATTCTTGAGCACGGAAACACACACACACACACACACACATACACACGGGCAGTAGTGAAAGGATCTTTTTGGAAACTGAAAGTAAATTTTGACATGTTCATTAACATATGAAAACATGTTTGTGTCATTCTCTAGTGTTTTAACGTTCTCTACATTTAATTATTTTTCTAATATACCTGAGGTCATTTGAAAAAACTCTTAGTTATGTATTTTTTGCAATCACAAGCAGAAAAATCAGCTAATAGATCTTAGCCTGATATCGAAAATCAACTCTGTATTGTACTTATTCCCAATCTTATTTCTCTAATTAGACTTTGAAATGGACATATTACTTGTTTTACATTTGTATTTCTCTCAAACCCCCTATTTTCTCTTTAACTATTCTGTAACAAATGCCAATTTTTTTCTATTCTTTTGCCTTTCCCTGATTTTTACAGCAAATGATGTGTCATATCTCTCCTGAAATTGACCATTCTTTTCAGAAAAAGATTTTTTTTTTTTTGGCCTGTGGTGTTACACTGAAAAAGTCACCCAGCTAAAATGAGTTACTTCATTTCTAAATAAAAACAATAGTGTTTTCATGCCTGAACTTATTATTATTCTGAGAATGTACTAATTTGTTACATCCAAGATGACGGTTCGTTGGGTCTGTGAAAAGGGCAGTGTGCCAACTATAGCAGGGAAGTAAAAGGACTTCTTTCATGGGAAGTATTGGGACAGAAAGTAGCCCGCAGTTCAGTGGGTATCAGGAGGCACGCTGCCAGTGGAGTCATCCCAGTATCAGGGTTTCCTGTGTTGGGTTCTGAATCAAGCAAAAACTATGATTTCACTAAATGTCAGCCTGGGCAGCCAAATTTTCAAACCCACTATTGCTCTAAGGAGCAACTGATAAATGTTTTATCCCTGCAGGCACTGGCTGATGTGGCACAAGGGTTTTGAATGTGTGCAGTGCATTATTACTTTTGGCATTAAGCTTAGGTAATTGTCTACTTACTCTGAGCCGGTAATAGCAAAATATAAGTAGAGGATATTTTTATAAAGTAAAACTGCAAAATAGATTTATCTATATTACTATGGATTTTTTTCTTTTTTTTTTTTACTACTGTTCTTCCCCTATTAAATTTGAATGATAATGAAGTTTGATTCTATACCTTCATTCGGCTCTAAACCAGGGTGGTCTCATAATTTTGTTTTACATGCATGACATTGCTTAAGGTCATTAGTTGTAAATCGTAGTATAAAAAGGCTGAAAATATATTCAGCACTTTGTAGTTTCCGAATACACATTTAAGAGCTGCTATGAAAAGTCGAGACCTACATGGCAGATTTTCTGGCACTGAATGGTCAATTTAGTGATGTAGATTAGTGAATCCAAACAGTAAGTGGAGAGAGACTATAATAATGCTTTGATATGTCCCTCTGTTGAAGCATATCCTGGCTGATCCATTTTCTGTTATTGTAATATTTTTCTCTGCCCTATGGCAAACTGCTGTCTACTTTCTTACTTTTTAAGAATATAACCCAGATAAAATGGTCAGTTTTTAAAAACAATTTTCATGTGGTTTGGTACCACTGAACTAATAAATGAAAAACAGGTTTAGACTGATAATTTTATTTCGTTGGAGTAAAAAACTTTCCTTAAGGATGTTTGCTTTTTGTTCAACATGTTATTTGTTGAGTTTCCTTTTATTGCAAAGTTTTAATTCATGGTCCTTTGTATCTTAAAGGAGAGTCTACCTTAAATAACATTTAAACGATAACAAGTTTAATGATGATAGTGGTAATAATAATTATGTTATTTTATCTAAATTTTCAAGTAGGTCTCACTTAAAATGTGACTGATCTTAACTTGGTGATTCGAGTCCTATTTCGTTTTTGTAACTATTCATGTTCCTAAGAAATGAAAACAAGGTCTGCCTTTTGTAATTTTGTAATTTTTCACAGATTATGAATTTTATTTTCTTGACAGTTTGCTTCAAAATTAAGGGCTGTATGTGTTCTTTTTCATCCCAAATGGAAACTGGCTGAATTTACAATGAAGACAACTGAAAATTGGAATTGTTTAAAAATAAAAACAAAAATACACCGTCATAACAGATTTTAAATGAAGTAGATTATCAAGTGGACTGCTAATTTTGCCTTTCCAAAATGTTGGATATTTAACCCTCAGAATAATTAAATATTTGTAATAAAGCAGTTAATTCAAGCAGTTTATTGCTGTAATTTGCAAAAGTACATTGAGCTGCTTTCTTTTCAGCTCATTGATGGAGGAACAAACATTTCTTTAATAAGACTACAGCACATTCTAATTTTGTTGCAAAAGCTTAGATAAGGATCAGGCCCCCTCTGAATCACTGCATTGACCTATGACATTGAAAGTGCTGAAGCTCTTTGGCAAAAGAAGAGTTAGACAGTCATTATTATGCACAGGACTTTCCAGTTCTAAAGGGGCTCTGTGCTTTCTCTCAGATAGACTTTGTTTGTTGGAAATGAGAACTGTATTTTGGCAGCAAAGGACCAGAACTGAAGCTACTCTGCAGGCAGACTCATTATGACATAATCCTTCATTAATCTCATTCTCTATTAATAGATCATGCAGAAGTTTTGCTTTAGTTGATCATCTTCATCAAGGAGCTATGGAAAAGTGTTACCGGTAAAATGCTCACCTCTGGCTTTAAGGCTGTCCGTTTATATTCATCTTTATTAGTTGCAAAGATTAATGGTGAAAATAATCTCTTGGATTTTGCTTGGTATACAAATGACATATGAGCACCTTAAAATCTGATGTAACTGGATCTTGGTGTTTTGGGGGTAAAACTCACCTGGGAAGAAAATATACCATTAACAATAAAAAAGAAAGGTTTATCAGGCTAAAATTTCCTCTGGTGAGATAAAGGGGCTCTAGTTGGAGAAGCGTGGGAATAGTGGCTGAACAGTCAGGGTTCCCATATGGCCTCAGAAAACAAGTTATCATACAATACATGTATGTTACTGTTACTGGGCAGATTGGATTAATCTTGAGAAGCTGAATTTCTCGAGGTGGAGGGGGGGCATCTTCTTCAGAAATACATCCGTGTGTTTGTTTTTGTCCAGATTATCTGCTTAGATCAGAGATTGGAGCTGCAACATTCTGTTTGGTTTTTATCACACCCGTTTACAGCATTTTGGGATTTATGTAAAAATGTAGTTAGAGTAAAAATGAGCAAATAGCTTTACTGTATTTTGAGATTTATGTAAAAATGTAGAGAGAATAAATGTGCAAATAGCTTTGCTGTTTTTTTGGTTTTGTCATTTATCAGTTTCTGTAAAATTTTGTGACATCCTTGAGGTCTGTGGTGAGCCAGAAGTTTCCACACAGGCCTGGCTCATTGGCTCTGCCCTACCACATCCCTGAGCACCAGGGCCTCCTTTCCCTGACTGGAACTATGCACCAAGCCTTTGACATACCTTTGTGGATAAACCCCAAAGCTTCATTGGAAGGTAGAGTTTAGGAACATCAGCAGGAGATTCTAATGGTTTTTCTTTTCATATTTAGTCCACAGAGGTCAAACATTACAAAATAAAATACTATCAGTGGGGAGATTAATTGGTTATTTGGTTAAGCAATATGTACTTTTTTTCCTAGAGGAAATGCTGGAGAACCTTTTTCTGTGGTTGGCAGGTGATTATTCCAGTAGGAATGTACTCATAGTGTTGGGTCATTAACGGAGATTGTGCCTCTATTGGAACTGGCTGATAGCCCCAGATTGATCCCTGATAATAATGCCAGTAATACTTATGTTAGAAAATTTGCAGGATACAAATAAAAAGCTGTAGGGATATATTTTTATATTGTCTTGAATGTATTTGCCAGTTAAATAAAACTCAAAGAAGTCCACAAACACACAAATTGTAATGGTTTGATTTGGCTTCTATTCAGGCCTTCTCGTCTCTTAATTATATTCTACAGTAAAGAGAATTAAGATTTATTGAACAATTATTTTAAATGGACCACCTCCCTAGGCACTTTGTATAAGTGATCTAAATTAATCTTAGGGTTTATAGTTTAAACTAATTGAAAGAGAATCATAGAACTCTAAGGCGAAAGCTGCATTTTCTAGGTTCTTAATTCAGGCTGTATTGGAACCCGGGTTTGACACTGGAGATGGTCAGAGGATAATCCAGTCAAAGCCTGAAAGATATATGAAAGACACTTCTTGTGGTCTGGTGGCTCTCCTTTTGTTCATCAAAAGTAGCTGGTGATGTATGGTAAGCAACATAGACTATGTGTACATAAAATTCAGCCCCCAAGAGGGTGTCTTCACAATAGCAAATGTTCATCGCACTATAAGAATCTACCAAATAAAATCTTGAGGTTACCATGACTAAGCCAGGACCTGCAAGCCTGAAAAGCCAGTCAACCTCCCCTGGTGGGTAGCTTTTCAGAAATGTTTGGCCAGATCGTCATTTATTTGCTTTAATCTGAGGTTTTGCTTGGCAGTAATAATGTGACATGTAGTTTCTAATTAAGAAGATTCTACACAACAAAAGTATTGTTGCATATGAAAAAAAAAGGATTAGAAAATGTTTAAGGAATTGAAAATTTGATTTAAAATTTAATAAAAAATGTGGGTGATAACAATTTGGCCTTGGCTTTTCTTGCTTAGTTTTCTGGTGTCTGGATATTTGAGAGCCAAAGAGCTCCCCATCAGACCCTTTCAAATTGCCCCTGGATAGAACTCATCCTCCCCTATGTTATTTTCCTATTGCTGTGGTAATAAATTATCACAAACTTAGTGGCTTAAAACAATACAAATTTATTATCTTACAGATATGGAAGCCAGATGTCTAAAATGAGTCCACGAGGTGCCATTTCTTTTGGAGGCTCTGGGGAAAATGTGTTTTCTTGACCTTTCCAGCTTCCAGAGGCCATGTCCATCCTTGGCTTGGGGCTCCTTCCTCCATCTTCTAAGCTAGCAAGGAGCAGAGCATGTTCACATTTCTTTTTCTCTATCCCACAACTTCTTGTCACATACCTTCTATTGGACTGACTTCTACTGCATCCCTCTCATAAGGACCCACCCAGATAATCCAGGATAAACTCTCTACCTCATAGTCTTTGCCATCCAACATATCATCCACAGGTTCTTTTTTTTTTTTTTTTCATCCACAAGTTCTACACATTGGGGTGCAGACATCTTTAAGGATCCTGCTTCAGCTTACCATATGCCCTGATCCTAAGGGAAGAATAGGGAGCTGTTTTCCATTGCCTCAGGCAAGAATGGTGTTGAGATCAGTGATTCTCCACCTTCCCTGGGAAGCTTTTTAAAATCCCAATGGCTAGGGCGCACTCCAGACTGATTACATCAAATCTCTGGGGGTGACTCATAAGGCATCAGGTATTTTTAAAGCTCTCCAGTGATTCCAACCATGCAACCAAGGTTGAGAAACACTCATTTAGATGTTTCCTTTTCTTTTTGAAGGCCCTCCTGAGACATAGCCTGGATATATGAAAGTGGCTTCATTTCACCAAACTGACTTTCAGGTTTGAGAAGTAGCAAAAATGTCTAGAAGAATACATATTTTAATGGGTCAGTATTTGTTCATTAGATTGGCTTTATGGTACTATAGTAGAGAGAAGAAGATGAACAACCTATTCTGTAATTATCAAGTTCAAACACTAATGATTTAAATTACATACATCTATAGATGAATCTTGGATATGCTGGATATGTAAATTAAAAAGCACTTTCTTTTTAGAATTTTTCCTGTGATAGTTTGAATTCAGTGTAACATTTCCCATGCTGTTTAAGCTGTAAATCAGTGATATTGAATGTAACCTAATATTCTGGAATTAAAAATGGCTTAATGGTGACTTACATGGATTTGAATGTGAAATAATATCTGCCTCTCTGTGATTGCACTCTTATGTCTTCATTTAAAGTTTACCTCTCCACATGGCTGGAAAGATCTGGTGATTAAGGAGGGCTTATTTTGGTTGAAATTTGGATAATCGGCTAATATATGGTCTCCGAATCACCAAGACTTTTAGCCATGGCACAATCTTGACTCCCTTTCAGTGTGGAGATATATATATATATATATATATATATATACATATATACCCAGATAATTACTCCTAAAAAAGAGAGAAAGAGAATTGAGATTATTTTTTACTCCATTGGCTGAATATTTGGTTTGTTCATGGGTTTTTACTAGTTATTTCTACTTCCTAAGATGGGGAAGATCAATTATACACTGCTCTACTGAGGAAAAGAGTTTAGGAAGAGGTTAGAGGAAGCCACTAACATAAAATAGTCAGTTGGTTGGTGTTTATGTTTTGATGTGACTAAGACAAGCTGCATTTTTCAGATGAGGACCTAAAAGCAAACAAATAACTTTTGCCCTACTTCCACAATACAAGAGCAAGCGTGAAAAATGTTACAAACCACTAAATTACTGGATTGCACAGGGCATTTTCATAGGTCATGGGGGCAATGAATAAAACGTTTGAAATTAGACTGTCTTCCAGATTTATTCCAAAAGTAGACTTGATTCTAAGTCATACGTTAGATTCTTATTGATAATATAAATGGGAAATATTTATTAATAATAAATACCAAAATAATAAATAATATGTATTATACCAAATTCCTCAAAGATGTTGGACAAAGGAATGTTTTCTTTTTTAAATATTTTTTTCTTAAGATTTTATTTATTTATTCATGAGAGACACAGAAAGAGAGAGAGGGGCAGAGACATAGGCAGAGGGAAAAGCAGGCTCCACGCAGGGAGCCCGACGTGGGACTCGATCCTGGGTCTCCAGGATCACTCCCTGAGTCAAAGGCAGACGCTTAACCACTGAGCCACCCAAGCATCCCAAGGAATGTTTTCATTAGCATTTTTTACAAACACCAAATACAAAAAGTCCCACACACAGAAGGCAGTATATCAATGCATATGTAATAAATAATGGCTACCACTTAGTGCACTTTAAACAAATTACTTCATTTAATTTAATCATAACAATAACTATTTTATATAAATGCAAATAAGACTATTTTACACATGAGAAAACTGAGAACTAGAGAAGTTTAGTAACTCTATCAAAACCGTGGAATAGGGGGATCCCTGGGTGGCGCAGCGGTTTGGCGCCTGCCTTTGGCCCAGGGCACGATCCTGGAGTCCTGGGATCGAATCCCACGTCGGGCTTCCGGTGCATGGAGCCTGCTTCTCCCTCTGCCTGTGTCTCTGCCTCTCTCTCTCTCTCTCTCTCTGTGTGACTATCATAAATAAATAAAAATTAAAAAAAAAAAAAACGTAGAATAGTTAAGTAGCAGAACCAGGAGGCACACCTAAATATGATTCTTACTTACCCTGAAACACTTCAGTTGGAGCTAGTGAAGGCTTTAAATAATTTTGAAGTGTTGTGAATTCAGTTTACGAACTGTGATAGTAGGGATGCCTGGGTGGCTCAGTGGTATCCAGCGTTTTCCAAACATATTTACCTACATATTCACCTTTTCTTCAAAGAGTATCTGTTAGCCTGGAAAGCACCTTTAGAAAAGGGGATATGATAATGATTTTTTTTTTCCCATACTCAGATACAATCAGTAATTGGTAGGATTCTCTGGTCATATATGCATTGCCTTTTAGAAACAACCATTGGTAAAAAGGTAATGGGTAAAGAACTGCTGGTAGACTATCCATCCCTGGAGCTTTCTTTTAGAACTTGACCTGTGCTAAAGGAAATAGCACAGGAAATAGAGGCAGTCTTGAATTTTTGTGATTATCCCAGATCTTAAGTAAGGATTCTAACTCAAATATTTCTACTTTAATTCAGAAAAGAGCAAACTCAATCAATTCAACTCTTCTTTATAAATTTGGGTAAATGACTCAGTGTTATCATCCCAATCTCTGTCTTGTTATTATTTTTTAGTTTGTCTTTATTTGCTTTTAGATTATTAAAGCAACACGTGTACTTAGGAATTCACAAATCAAACAGAAGCATATAAAGTACACAGTAAAAACCAAAAGTGACTTCTCATTCCTACCATGTCTGTCCAGTTCTTTAGGAGGGTTTCTGCATTTCTTTGTATGTTTTTATTCTATATTGTGTTTATACACACACACAATGTATATGATTTACAACATGTAACAAATATAAAGTAAGTATATGTTACAAACATGGCATCATATATTCTAGGATTGTTTTCTATTAAATATATTGCCTCAGGTGTCTGAAGTTCCCAAGAAATAAGGCCCTTAGGTTCTTAATGCATCTTTCACAATTATTAGAGTACACTGACATGCACTATATACATAATAACATTGGGACCTAGTCTTAAAAGGAATTCACATGAGTGAATTACACGGAGACATCCAGATACCACTTGCTTAGTTAGTAATGTCTCAGCACATTATCACATGAGGGTGTATTCTCATACTATGAGTGTGCCACACAACTTTCACAACTGAGTTCTATATAAACACATTTTTGCAAATCAAGCCCTCTTTAGAGATAAGAGATGACTATTTAAAGGAAACTTCTCCCCCCCCCAAAAAAAATAAATAAAGGAAACCTGGAATAAATTCTATTTTACAACTGAGAATCCTATTGGAAAATAAATAATTGCTCCCTAATTAATGAGCCTGAGTAATCCAGGTTTTTAATAACTCAAACATATGCATTTGGGGAAAACTTTACAATAAGATAACAGAGTCTTATTTTTTCAAGGTCTATATATTTTTCATTTACAAAATCATGGTCAAAAAGAAAGATAAGGCTTAATCTTTAAATAAAGGAGAAGGTGCTTTCCACAGTGTCCTTTCTCTCATTCCCTCCACCCACCCACCTTTGATAAGGTAGCAAATGGAGGATTTTTTCATTTATTTCTACTAAACTGTTACTTGGTAAGATCTACATTTTTAAAAAGAGATATATTTAGAGGAATTAGCTATGATTACATTTAAAGATCATATTTACAGTGTTTTATAAAGTGAACCCATGTACTTGATAAAAATACTCAGGCAGTAAAGAAAGAGACCAAAGTGAAATCTCCCTCTTCATATCCCCCTCCCACCAAGCAGTGTTATTCTCACCAAAGATAACTATAGTTAATGGTATCTTGTGTTTATTTTTCCTGAAAAAAATAATCTATCATAGCCCAGGTATGTATTTTTTTATTATTTTCTGGATAATAAAACATGTGCCCAACAGAAGAGTAGTATAGAAATTCTGCACCAGCTGCTAGATTATCTAGAGGGAATGGACAATTAGACACATCCTTTTCCTTTCAGGTCTCTATCTCATTGGCCATTGACACTATATTGCTATCTCTCTTCCTTGCTGTGTCTGTCTTTGAATTGTTTTGTTAGCTCTTCACCAAAGGTATAACTCCAGAACACTTTTCCCCAAAGGATGGATCCATTCCATATGATTGAGAGCAGGAGAAAATAGTAGAGTGAGCAGGGTTGGGAAGCGAGTGAGTGACTTCACATCTGTTTTGAATTAGAAAGGGTTAGGGGTTATGGTAGTTTACTTAATGATCAGGATAGGTCCTGATCTATAGTGATCTTAGTCACTCCAAAAAGGAAAAGCATCAGTCATAGGTTTGTAGAACCCACAATGCGAGTCAAATTTCTGCAGCTGGCATCAATTAATTGGTCAGGTAGGCAGGTGTTTCACCAAATGATAACCTTGTAGTCAGTACATGGTATGTATAGCAAACAGGCACATATACATATGGGTAGCAGGATATCAAGAGGCAATTCAAACAACAATAAAAGGGAATTACTAACAAGAATTGGGGGGAAATGTCTGTCCTAATTAGAAACAAAGTAAAACAGTCAAAAGGTGCTATTTTTCTGTCCAGCAAGTTAGCAAGAAATGTGTCTTTTCACACAATATTTAATGCTATTGAGGTTTCCTTGAAATGTTCATTGAGGTGGGGGTAGGAGGCCTTGTGAAAATATAGCTGACAGTGTAGACTTAAACACTGAAGTATTTGGGGGCAATAATCTCACTACCTGAGAACATTGTTCAGAAGAAGGAAGTTGTTATAGGAACTAGGATGTTTCCAGCAACTTTACTTTTAACTAGAAAAATTTGAAGCAGCCTAACTCCAAGAAATGAGGAATGGTAAATAAAGTTGTGATAGGTCAAATAGGTGAAACATTAAATAGATGATGATTATCAAAGCTGTGTAACTTCACAGCGTATATTATGATATATCCGTAAAAGCAAGATGTGCTACTGCACACATGCTGATATTGACAAACATTGTGTGTCTGTTTATGGATGAGTTCTGGAAGGTATACGCACACATACACATACACACAACATACAAAGAAAACTATATAGAAAAGGAACATGCGGGTTTCTCTCCATTTGTAATATTTTGTTTGATTAATAATAACAACAAAATAAACAATAAAAACAACAAAAGTAAAAAGACCTGTAAATATTTTCTCTTTTTTCTTTTGCTTATCTGTGCATATTTTGGTTGTTCCCACCTAGGATGTAAAGAAAAGATATGTTTTGCTCAATATATATAATGTCAGGTAGACCTTTTCAGAATTTACATACAATTCCAATGTGCTCTCTTAATTCATTCTGTAATAAGAAGATCTTAATGATGTAACAGTAGAATCAAATCAAGTCAGATTTTAAAAATTGTTGCTTTTCTAAATGTGAGAAGATGTACACTCATTCAATATTTTAACACTTCCAATGACAGGAAAGTCACTAGCTCATGAAGTAGTATACTCAACTTATAAATTTTCATTCATTCGTTCATTCATTCATTAATTCATTCATTGTATATGTATTGAGACAGTTTTTTGTTTAAAATAAACAGCCTGGCAAAGAAATGGAAAGACATTCCATGCTCATGGATTGGAAGACCAGATATTGTTAAAATGTCTATACTACTGGAAGCAATCTAGACATTTAATGCAATTTCTATCAAAATACCAACAGCATTTTTCATAGGGCTAGAACAAACAATCCTAAAATTTGTGTAGGACCACAAAAAAACTCAAATAGCCAAAACAATCTTGAAAAAGAAAAGCAAAGCTGGAGGCATCAAAATTCCAAACTTCAAGTTATATTCAAAGCCATTGTAATCAAAACAGTATTGTACTAGCACAAGAATAGACACATAAGTCAATGGAACAGATTAGAAAACCCAGAAATAAACCCACAACTATATGGTCAATTAGTCCTTGACAAAGCAAAAAAAGAATATCTAATGGGATAGTCTCTTCAATAATCGTCTTGGGAATATTAGTAACATGCAAAAGAAGGAAACTGGACCACTTTCTTACACAAAAATAAATTCAAGATGGATTAAAGACCTAAATGTGAGACCAGAAGCCATAAAAATCCTGGAAGGGAACACAGTCAGTAACCTCTTTAACATTAGCCATAGCAACTTTTTTCTACATAGGTCTCCTGAGGCAAGGGAGACACAAGCAAAAATAAACTATTGGGCTACATCAAAATAAAAAGCTTCTACACAATGGTAGAAACAATCAACAAAACTAAAAGGCAATATATGAAATGGGTGAAGATACCTAAAAAATGAAAGATTTGATGAACGGTTAGTATCCAAAATATATAAAGAAATTATACAACTCAACACCCAAAAAAACAAATAATCCAATTAAAAAATGTGCAGAAGACATGAACAGACATTTCTCCAAAAAAGACATCCAGAGGGCCAAAAGACACATGAAAAGATGCTTATCATCACTTACCATCAGGGAAATGCAAATCAAAACTACAATAAGATATTACTTCACATCTGTCAGAACGGTTAAAATCAACAACACAAGAAACAACAGGTGTTGGTGAGGATGTGGAGAAAAAGGAACCCTTGTGAGACACAGGCTCTCACAGGAAGCCTGATGTAAGACTTGATCCCCAGACCTCGGGATGACGCCCTGAGCTGAAGGCAGACACTCAACCGGTGAGCCACTCAGGCGTTCCAGCATCTTATCTTTTAAAAATCCTTTTTTTTTCTGAATCCTAAACAGTGCTTTCTCAAATGTTAACGTGCATACAAATCGCTAGGTGAACTTGTTAAAGTGAAGATTCTCATTCTGTAGGTCTTGATGGATCCTGAAATTCTGCATTTCTAACAGGCTCCCAGTGTTGCTGGTCCTAACACCTATGTTGTGTTGTGAGGGTCTAGATTATCCCATCTAATCCCAATATTGCTTGGCTCACTTTTCCCCATCACACTTTACCAATCATTTTTTCCTTTTGAGATGGAACAAAGTCCAGAATAATATTATTTCCTAAGCTTTTTCAGGTGACTGAGTTGGAAATAAGTCAAATCAATAATTTAGCAAAGACTGTGCTCTTAGGGAAATATATGTCCAGGTA
Source organism: Canis lupus baileyi (assembly GCF_048164855.1). Lineage (NCBI taxonomy): Eukaryota > Metazoa > Chordata > Mammalia > Carnivora > Canidae > Canis > Canis lupus. Next base: position 16,212,731 of record NC_132868.1, read on the forward strand.
GCTAGAGTTGTCTATCATAAGTGTGTTTTGTCACTGTGTCTATTTTATACTTTGTAAGATACTGATAAAATTCATCTAGAGAGGATGCCTGGGAGGCTCAGTGGTTGAGTGTCTACCTTCAGCTGGGGGTGTGATCCCAGGGTCCTGGGATTGAATCCCACATCAGGCTCCCTGCAAGGAGCCTGCTTCTCCCTCTGCCTATGTCTCTGCCTCTCTCTCTGTGTCTCTCATGAATAAATAAATAAATAAAACCTTAACAAAATTCTTCTAGAGTCACGTGGCAGTGTTATGAAGCAGGTATAGTTTTCTTCATTGTATAAATGAAGAAACAGGCTCAGATAGGATGGCTAAGTTGCTTCAGGTCAGAGAGCTGGTTAAGTAGTAAGTGCTGCTCCCTAATCTGGATCATCAGACTCTGAACTGCACAAAATTAAAAGGAAAAAAGTCTGATGAGGGTTCCTAGGACAAGCATTGCTTAGCTACTAAGTATCAGTATCCCACAGAGCACCCCTAAAGTCTTGGAGAATATAACTCAAATGAGGTTTCTGGGTTTGGAAAAAATAAAACTACCTATTTGAAAGTGAAAAAGATCATTCTTCTTCGATTTTCTGTCACTAGCCATAAATGAAGAAGTACTCTTAACACTCCTAATCCCCCAAGTAGCTTTAGAGACTTGAATATCTTCAAGTCTTGCCCCTTCCTGGTCCCCTAAGAATGGGCTTAGGTGTAGTGATGGCATTGTCATGTTGAAGTTGTATTGAAAGCTTTTCTTCTTTGTTGAACACCAAGAATCAGGTCTAGGGAAAAATCTGTAAGTACTATAATTAACTTCAATTTTAATTTCTGGGTGTCTTTTTTTTTTTCCCTAGCTGCTGCCAAGGTTCTCCTTCAGTCCCATCAGTTAGAGCAGCATTTACGAAGCTAAGGCCAGACTCCCTTTGATAATTTTTATGAGGTTTCAGAGTGATGTGCTCAAGCCCATCTGGGAAACTTAGAACCAAACTAAAATATGAGTTGACTGTTTAAAAATAATAATGATGATAAGCCATCAGTTTCATGAAGCCAGTTTATATTTCTTAGTTTGGGAGAAACTTTTAGGAGCTGATTTTTTAAATACTTCATAGTGTTTTTTTAAAGATTTTATTTAATTATTTGAGAGAAGGGGAGAGAAAGCACATGAGCAGTGGGGAGGGACAGAGGGAGAAGCAGACTCCCCACTGAAAAGAGAGCCTTCAATGCAGGGCTACATCCCAGGACCCTGGGATCATGACCTGAGCCAAAAGCAGATGGTAACTGACTGGGCCACCCAGGTGCCTCAGTACTTCTTGGTTTTCAAATAGTTTTGGTATACATTTAACCTTTAGTTTATTTTCTTTATGGTGTGTTTATTATTTTTTCTTTTACTGTTAATCTTACTTTTCTTTATATGTGTTCATGCTCAGCTGTGTGTGTAATTGTTCTGTTATGAACTGAAAGCACAGAAGGACCCAGAAAATTTCTTTTTATCTACCCCAATACTGTTTAAATGAAAGTTCTCATTTCTTTTAAAATCTGATGTGTGTTACTTGAAAGCCAATTTCATATTATCCACTATATTGTTTACCCACAAATCAATAATGGACCAAATAGAACAAATGCAATCAAAGTAGAATCTGTTTGAGAAGTTAGGTCGAAGGAATAAAAAAAGGCCTACTCTGTGATTCTTTGTAGTTAGAAGACAGGATGAGGGCACTGCTGACTGACCCAAAGTCTAGAAGTCATTCAGTTCTGTTCTGGCATTTACTGAGGTGTCAGCATGTGCATGGTGTATCAGGTATCCTGGGGTTTTAAAACATAAGAGACATGATTGCAGTCCTCAAACTGCTTACAGTCTGCACACGGAGACAGATAAGAACATAAAAAGCAAGAGTAATGCAATGAGAATAACACAGAAAAGAGATTTCTTTCAGTGGAGATGGAGGAGTTTGGGAAAAGTTCGTGGAAATGCTTGCATCTGAGCCAAAGCCTAAAAGATGGATAAGTATTAAATAAACAGGAATGAATGGTAAAGATAGTTAGAAAAAAATGCTTATGCTGTTGTCATCCACAGAGGTAGGAAGGTGAAAAGCATGGACAGGAATATTATGATTAGTTGGAAGAAGTACATGAAGGACTGTAAAATTAGAAGGTATAAAAGCAAACTCCCCTTTTTATAATCTTACCAGTGGCGTGTATCCTCTAAGAACAGTGCTTGTCACTAATTTTTATAAGCACATTTCCATAAGCCTCCTTAATTAAGAATCAAAATTTAAAATTTTGTATCCATTAATAGGTATAAAAAAGAAGGTTTTATTTCCCTTCTTGGGCATTATTGCAATGTGTCTCCTATGTATAGTCCCATCACTTTCATATTTCATCCATATTCTTTCAAAATGTAGATGTCTAGCCACTTAAAGATAAGCTTATGTTTGTGAATATGAGATGGAAAACATATACCTAGTCAGAGCTTAATGAAAGAAAAATATAAGTCACTGGCAGATCTTTTTAACTTTTCCTTGCATAGTTTACTTTTAATTTTATTGCATCATTTGTAGTCACATAGGATATCTTCATTTCTATTATTTGAGCTATGGGAAGTTACTGATTGAAATAATTCTTTTTGAATTAATTTGACTTGATCCTAAATGGCCATATTCTGACTTTTCCCTAGGCTCAAATGTGAATGTCTGTTTTTGTTCTATAAATATTGTCAGGTTCCAATTCAGTATCACTATTTTCTCAACAATTTTGACTGCTTTGTATCATTTAAGTAGTGTCCAGTCTCTGGGCTTCAATTACTTCCAAAGTAGTGTGGACGTCACAGATTTTTAGGAATGTCAGTCATTCTAAATGTTTGTAACGTGCCTTATTCTTTAAATTCGTCCCCGTATAGTGTATGGCTTAATTATTTAAACCACCAGAAGGTTTCAAAGGTGACTTTGGACAGGATAAGAATTCAGGGCCAACCCCTGGCATCTAAAAGCTTCCTCTTGAGTCTCCCGCTTTAAAATCTTAATTTTGAGGGATACCTGGGTAGCTCAGTGGTTGAGTCTCTACCTTCGGCTCAGAGCATAATCCTGCAGTCTTGGGATCAAGTCACTCCACATGGCGCTCCTTATGTGGAGCCTGCTTCTCCCTTTGCCTGTGTCTCTGCCTCTCTCTCTCTCTTTGTCTGTTATGAATAAACAAATAAAATCTTTAAAAATTGTACTCTTGACCGGAAGAAAAATTTGCACTGATGAGGACAAAAAATTATTTGATTTTTGATAGCTCTCCCTAGGTTTATGTGTACTTAGAGCCAAAAGGCTTCTTTTTTTAGGAAACTGTATTGTAATTATTTTGTTGAACTCACAAAACTATCACATTTCAAATTACTATATTGTTCAAAGTGACTATTCACGTGTGTATCATAGGTCACAGATAACTCTTCATCCAAATATTTACTGATGAGGGCAGCCAGATTCTGTTCTTCACTTTGACTAATACTTTTTTTCAAGACGTGAAGGCAGTACATTTTTCTCTTGCTTCCATCTGCTTCCTTCACCCCCTCTTCTTTTGCTCACAGCATGGAAACTAGAGTTACAGCTTAGCCTGTTTTGCTTATGGAACTATGCCAGAAGCAGTTTTGAAGGTGTTTTAAAAAATGAAGACATCTGGCAGCTGGCATACTTACAATTCATTTGCCAAAGACAAGTTGCACGCTGCTGGAATTCTCAACTGAAGGTCACACACCAGGTAAGACACAGTCAGGTGGAGCTGGTGTATAAGAAGGCACACACTGAAAAATTGTTGGCTCTGTGAAGTTGGGTGGGCTAAATCAAGAAGCATGCTTGTTTCTCTGTCGACCCCCACCACTCCCCCCAATCCCCAGGTCCCTTTAAAAGAGGTAAGAGGGAAAAAAACCCAAGCCAGTAAAATTGACAGTGAATCATAAGGCTGTGACATGTCAGCAGAAGCCCTGGAAAACGGGCAAGGGGAAAGGGTGCTAAGAAAAAAAAATGAAAAGAGAATTTAACATAGTGTTGGACAAACATGCTGCTGTCAGTTGAATGGTCCAGTTTTTCAGAAAGAAATCACCTAAGGGATTATGGGTTTTGAATGAGTTACTAACAGTATGCCAATGAATGCCCTGTGACTGAAGATTTACTTGATATTTGATAGCATTTGGATAGTATTTTTGGTTTTCATTTTAAAATCTTTTCCTGTAGCTGGGAGTCATTAAATCCTAGTGTTAGATCAATTGCTTTTGAAATTTTACACCTGTATTAGGTGAAACTGTGTTTTATGGTTTTGTTTTTGTTTTTCTGCAACAGGAACTTAACACATAAACATGGGCATTTATGAGATCAGCGCTTGACCTAACAGAGCAAGGAAGGGAAATTATCTCATGACATTGACAATCTCTCTCTGGCAAATTTCAGCACTTTGAAAGCAATAAGGGTTGTGTTTGACATATAAGCAATGAGATACGTGTTTATAAAGCAAAAATTAGAAATTCTATGTATTAGACCTTGATATATTTCCACGTAACAAATTGTTTGTTTGTTTGTTTTCTTTCTGTCCTTCTAAGCCCAGGCCTTTTGTCTTAAGTGCATATTCTTTTTTTTTTTTAATTTAAATTCAAGTAGCCAACATATAGTATATACTTAGTTTCAGATATAGTATTCAATAATTTATCACTTGTGTTTTAAGTAAGTATTCTAGTTTTCTGTTCAAAATAATATGTATGGAGATAGTGGCTAATGGAGAAGAAAGGAGATAGTATTGCAGTTATAATTTTGTTAAGGATAGTTGACCCTCACCTTCCTCCAAATGGAAACAGAATTGCTGGCCTTACAGAGGCCGCACAGCTGTGGTCTAGGTGCATGATATAGTCCAAAAATATGTGCATTTGACACACTCACTATCGACTTAAAGAGTGTCTACATTTTTGAAAAGTCAGTTGATAGGAGTATTTACATTGCAAAAAATTGAGATTTTCAGTTTCTTTTTAAAAATCAGAAAATCAGGCATCCCTGTCTGCAGTCCCTCATGAGAATGAATGTCTGCCAGCCCTGGCCCCCTGCAGGTGATGGTTCTCCAGTCACCAGGGCCCTGGCACCCCTCTTCTTTTCCTAAGACTGAATACAGACTGGTACTTAGTTGCATTCCTGCTGTTATTTTTCCCAAATCAGAGTGAACAAGGAAATGAGCTGGAGAGGGCACAGTTAACTGTTTGATAATATTATGTCACTTAAAAATGTACTTTTTGTTAATAAATTTTGTCACAGACTGGCATTGCCTCTGAGAAATATTTCTACCAACAGCCCCTGCTTCTTTCATTGAAATTTAGTAGTTCTAGAATCTGAGGATATTTTTCTTTTTTTCCTTTCCTTTCCTTTCCTTTCCTTTCCTTTCCTTTCCTTTCCTTTCCTTTCCTTTCCTTTCCTTTTTCCTTCCTTCCTTCCTTCCTTCCTTCCTTCCTTCCTTCCTTCCTTCCTTCCTTCCTTCCTTCCTTCTTCCCTCCCTCCCTCTTTTCCTCCCTTCCTCCCTTCCTTTTGTCCTTCTTTTCCCGCATAAACATGTATGGGGAAAATGGTACCTGGTAGAATTAAGACATCTATCTGGTGATTTTAGTGGTCAGATATGAAATCCATGAAACAATAACTACTCTTTTCACGGGGCCATTGATTTACTGTGATTGTCCCTGAGGAGGGTGGGGCACCTGGGTGGCTCAGTCGATTAAGCACCCAACTCTTGATTTCAGCTCAGGTCATGATCTCAGGGTCATGGATTGAGCCCCATGTCCTGCTCCACACTCAGGAGGGAGCCTACTTGTCTCTCTCTCTCTGCATCTCTTCCTGCTCACACACACTCTGTCTCTCAAATAAATAAGTAAATAATTTAAATCTTAAAAAAAAAATAAGTAAAGGTACTTTGAAAATGAAATAAATTGAATAAGTGTGAGGAAGTTTGCACATATCCTATAAAAGGCAACCTAAAAAATCTGGAAAATGGGTCTAGTTACATAGTTTTCATAGTGGAAATATTTTTAACTTCAAAAAAATTTTACTGAGCACCTACTATAACAGATTTTATTGAGCTCATACTATTCATAAAGTACTCCAACTTGATTATAAAAATTACAACCAAATTCCTCAAAACCTCATTTTTATTTTGTCTTGAAAAATTATATTAATATTCATTGACAAATATAACTAATTCTTGGTTCAAGGCTTTCTGAGTTCGCCATATTACAAGAGATGGTTATGTGCTCTTTGTTATTATTATTGATGTTAAAATATAATGGTGAAGCTTTTGTTTTAAATTTGGAGTTATTCATTCACTCAGCCAACACTGAGCAAATGCTATATACTAAATACAAGTGCTGAGCCTATAATTGAAAATAAAACAGATGTGGTCATAAATCTTATAGGCTGATTGGAAAGACAGACATTAAGTAAATTATCACATTTACATTTATTCTAGAAACATACCAGTTATACTCCTGCTCTGGGGCATTTGCTCTTGCTGTTTCTTTTGCTTCAACTTTCTTCCCCCAGATACATCCTCACTATCTTCAAATATCACCTTCTCAGTTGAATGATGCAGAATTCTAAATCCAGCCAAATGAGCCTCAAATTGAAGATAAAATGAAGGCATTTTAAGAAATCCATTCAAAAAAATAGTCAAGGAAGTAAATACTCAAAGAAAGCAAAAAAGATTTTAAGAGAAAGACACTGAATACCAAAAGAGAAGAAACCAATGAGACACATAGCTAAGTGGAGATCCTTACAATCATGTAAATCTTTTAAAATACTAATAATCTAGAACTAAACTCCAAATTAGTTCAATAAAATTTAAAGGTGAAGCCAATGTCAGTGAAGGGGAAAAGGATAAATAGCATGCTATGGTTCATTGTCTTATATTGGGGAAAGGAATATACCTTTAAACAAATGGGTTTTAAAAACTTAATGACTAACCAGTATAGGAATAGAAATAGAATACATAATTTTTAAGTCTTTGGGGAAGGAAAAAGGTAGATAAAACTCGATCAACTCAAAAAAAAAAAAAAAAAGAGGGATCCCTGGGTGGCGCAGCGGTTTAGCGCCTGCCTTTGGCCCAGGGCGTGATCCTGGAGATCCGGGATCGAGTCCCACGTCGGGCTCCCGGTGCATGGAGCCTGCTTCTGCCTCTGCCTATGTCTCTGCCTCTCTCTCTCTGTGTGTGATTATCATAAATAAATTTAAAAAAAATTAAAAAAAAAGATAAAGGAAAAAGGAAAAGCCTTTTAAAAGGTAAGTCTTAAATATTTAATAGTGATAATATAATATGTTCAAACATTTTAATAGTCACCATGAATGGGAAATGTTCATTTTTCTATTAAAAGGCAGAGATTGTCAGATTTTATTTTAATCTAACTGCTTACTATATGCCAGAGACACTTCCAAAAGAAAATTGACACAGCATAATTAAAGGGATGGACATAGGTATTTCAGAAAGATGCTAACTCACAAGAAGAAATGTCAGTTAAAGCAATATTAATATGACATAACTGAGATTTAGGGACTAAGATTATTAATTTGGACAAAGAGAAAGATTTTATATGATAAACAGAACAATCTATCAAGATATAAAAATCACAAATTTATGTACCTAACCATCCAGCTTTGACACATATAAAACAAAAACTATTAGAAATGTGAGTAGATACTGTTAAATCCATAATCTTAGTGGAAGTAGTGGAAGCATCTCTCTTAGAATTTGATGATTAAAGTAGCAAAAAAGTTGGGGTGCCTGGGTGACTCAGTCAGTTAAGCATCTGACTCTTGACTTCAGCTCAGGTCATGATCTCAAGGTCAGGAGACCATGAGACCCAGCCCTACATCTGGTTCTATGCTGGGTGTGAAACTTGCTTAAGATTCTCTCTCTCTCTCACTCTGCTCCTCCCCTCCATGCACCCTCTCTGTCTCATAAGGAAAATATAATAAAAAAAAATAAAAAATAATAAGGATACATAGGGTTTTCATAATATGTATAACAAAATATACATGTATATACATACATATCCAACAAATATAAGAGTACACATTGACATCAAGTACAAGTGCAATTATTTATTTTTAAAAAATTAACACCTATTATGCCTCAGAAAACAATCTTAATAAATTTCCAAGAAAGACTGAAGTTACACAGACATGCATTGGCTTCAACAAAAACAGAAATCAGTAACAAACAGATAGTTAAAAATAATCTAATTACTTAGTTAAATGTTTTTAAATCTTGTAAATAATTTTTGAGTTAAGAAGAAATAATAAAATGTTTATGAGTGAACGATAGTGACACAATATAAAAAAGCATGGCATATTCAGAGGTAAATATGTAGCAAAAGATTAAAAGAAAGAAATAGCTTCAAGAAAAGATAATTTAACATTTAGAAATTAATTTATGTAATTCACCCTAGTAACAGTAAAGGAGGACAACAATATACTCATCTTAATACATATTAAATTTTTAAAAAGTAAAATTCAACAACACATTTTTTTGGTTAAAATTCTTAGAAAGCTAGGAAGAGGTAAATCTCCACACTTTAATAAGGAATATTTATGTCTGCATCTTACAGTCCAACAAAGTCAGTCATGAAACACTAGAAGTATTACCATTAAAGTTAGGAATATGTCTTGGTAATCAAGATGGTACAGGCTATGTTAGGCAATACAGTAAGAAGTAATATTTTTATAATAATAGGAACTACTAATAATATTAAATAAGAGTTATAAATGCTAGAAAAGAAGGGAAAAATTATAATATGTAAATAATATGATCTTCTACTTTGAAAATCCAAAAGAAATAACTAAAAATATTATTAGAAGTGATAAGAGTTTAATGTAGTAATATTAAAGAAAACTTGCAGTTTTCCTATATACCAACAATAACCACCTAGAAAATATCTTGAATATTATTCACAATTGCAAAAAGGAAAAACCCACAAAAGATAAAGAATATTAACTTAAAAATTATACAAGATTTATATGAAGAAAGTGGTAAAACATTGCTTCAATGATGGAAAGAATGTCTCAGTATGATATAGCTGGCAATTCTCACATTAATCTATAATACAATGCAATGACAAACAAAAACTTAAAAGCTAAATCTAAAATATATTTAGAGGTAAGGATAGTTCTGAAAAATGAAGATAAAATATCTTCTAAAAGCTTCTAAAAAATCAGAGCGTGTTAAGAAATTAAAAGATAAGGGGGGCAATAGGTAAGTAAATTTAATAGAATGGAGAGTCCAGAGAAGCAAATTTAAGATATTATGAAGATTGTATTTTAAACCATTAAATACAGGAAAATATTTTTATGATGTTGGAATAGATAAGTAAATTTAATAGAATGGAGGGTCCAGAGAAGCAAATTTAAGATATTATGAAGATTGTATTTTAAACCATTAAATACAGGAAAATATTTTTATGATGTTGGAAGAGGATGAGCTCTGAAGCTAAAAATTAAATGATTAATATATTTGAATGTATAAAATTTAAAATGTATGTATGACCCAATAAAAATCCATAAACAAAGTTGTGACAAACAATAGATTGGGAGAAAGTGTTTACATTTGTGTATATAACAAAGGATTGTATATGGAATATATAAAGAGCTCTCAATAATTAACAAGAAAAAGATAATCCAATAGAAAAATATGGGCAAAGAATATGACCAGGTAGTCTTAAAACAGAAAACATACATGATTAACTAACGAATAAAAATGTACTCCAGCTCAAGAGTAGTCAGAGAAATTAAAACTAAAAGTGAGATACAATTTTTCAGTTGTCAGATTAGTAAGTTTTTTAATTGCTAAAGAGAATATGAGAAAATGAGTTGTCTAATATCCATACAGCCAGCACATCCATGTTAAGATGTCTGTAGCAGACTCTGTTGGCTGCTAGCTCAGCATTTTCTCCCACTAGAATCTTGATTTCTTCAGTATTGCCTCTCCATACTATAGGTCTCAAGGGAAGCTGACCCCACCCTCAGCTGTGGGATGGGTCTAGTTAAACCACAGGTAATCTCAGCCCCTGCTCTCTTAATCAGTGATTGGTCATAATTCTTGACAATGAAAGGCAAGGAGAATTTTGCTGAAAGTTTTTAGGAAAGTCCTTCCTCAGCTTAAGGAGAACATCAAGAAATCAAACTTACTTTATCCCACAATACATGAGCAAGGAAGAATATAGCCCAGAAAGTCTCCCACTGAAATTCCTCTTACATGAACTGATAATGTTCCTACCTTGTGCCAGATAATGTTCCAGGTGCTAGGAACAGACAGTATGAAAAACAGACAAAATTCACTGCTCATGCAACATTCTACCTGTGGAAACAGAAAAAAAAAAAAGATAAATAAATAAAATATATAGTATGACAAATAAAGCAGAGAAAAGGAATTGGAAATGTTTGGGTATAATTTAAATACGATAGGGAAGGCCTCCCTGAAAAGGGGATATTTGAGCAAATTCTTGAAGGGTAGGGGAAAAAAGCCTTATATACGTTCACATATAAGAGGAATAGATTCCAGAAAGAGGAAAAAGTCAGTGCAAAGGCAAAGAGATCCAACTATGCCTGGCAAGTTCTGGGAAGAGCAGGAAACCCTGTGGGGCTGGATCAGAATGAGCAAGGAATAGAATCATAGGAGATAAATTCAGAGAGATAATTGGGGGCTAGATTTTAGCGGGTCCTGTAGACTATTATAATGGCTTTTGGTTTTGTGAGAGGGAGGCAGGTAGTATAGTTGACACACAATGTTACATTAGTTTCAGGCATACAGCATACTCATTCAACTTCTCTAGATTTATATTATCCTCACCACAAGTGTAGCTACTGTCCGTGATGATACACTGCTATAACCGTATCTTTGGCTCTATTTCCTATGCTGCACCTTTTATTCCCATGACTTATTTATTCTGTACCTAAAAGCCTGTATTTCCCACTCCCTTTCACCCATTTTCTCCATCTCTTCACCCCTTTTTTCTGGCAATCATTAGTCTGTTCTCTGTGTTTATAGGACCAATTCTGCTTTTTGCTTGTTTATTCATTTAAGTGTTTAGATTCCACATACAAGTGAAATTTTATGGTATTTATCTCAATTTGACTTATTTCACTTAGCATAATACCCTCTAGCTCCATCCATGTCATCACAAGTGACAAGATCTCATCCTTATTTATGGCAATGAAATATTCCATTGTGTGTATGTGTGTGTATAACCACACCTTCCTGATCCATTCATCTACCCAATGAACACTTTGATTACTTATCTTGGTTATTAATGCTAAATAATGCTGTGATAAACATAGGGATGGGTATATTTTTGAATTGGTGTTTTCATATTCTTTGGGTAAATACCCAGTAGTGGAAGTATTAGATCATATTATATTTCTATTTTTAATTTTTTGAGAAACCTCTGTACTTTTTTCCACAATGGCTGCTCCAACTTACATTCCCATCAACACTGTGCAAGGAGTCCTTTTCCTCCACATCCTCGCCAACACTTGTAATTTCTTGTGTTTTTTATTTTAGCCATTCTGAGAGGTGTAAGGTGCTATCTCACTGTGCTTTTGATTTGCATTTCCCTGATGATTGGTGATGTTGAGCATCTTTTCATAGATCTGTTGGCCACCTGGATGCCTTCTTTGGAAAAGTGCCTATTCAGGTCCTCTACCCATTTTTAAAAATGATTTTATTTATTTATTTATTTGCCAGAGAGAGAGAAAGAGAGAGCAAGCAAGTAGGCTGAGTGGCAGGCAGAGGGAGATGGAGAAGTAGGCTGTCTCTCAGCAGAGAGCCTGACCCAGGGCTTGATCTCAGGACCCTGGGATCATGACCTGAGCCAAAGGTAGATGTTTAACCAACTGAGCCACCCAAGTGCGCCTGCCCAATTTTTAATCAGATTGTTTGGGGGTTATTAGGTGTTGAGTTGTATAAGTTCTTTATATAGATTGGATATTAACCCCTTCCTGGATATATCACTTGCAAATATTCTCCCATTCTGTAGGTTGCCTTTTTGTTTTGTTGGTGGTTTCCTTTGCTGTGCAAGAGTCTTTCATTTTGATGTAGTCCTAATAGTTTTTTTTTTGCTTGTTTCCCTTGCCTGAGAAACATATCTAGAAAAATGTTGCCATAACCAATGTCAGAGAAATTACTACTTGGGCTATCATCTAGGATTTTTATGGTTTCAGGTCTCACATTTAGGTCTTTAATTCATTTGGAGTTTATTTCTGTGTATGGTGTTATAAGGTGGTCCAGCTTCATTGTTTTGCATGTAGCTGTCAGGTTTTCCCAGCTCCATTTATGAAGAGACTTTCTTTTCCTCACTGTTTATTTTTGTCTTCTTTGTCATAGATTAATTGACTATACAGGTGTGGATTTATTTCTGGGCTCTCTATTCTGCTCCACTGATCTGTGTCTTTTTTTTGTGCCAATACCATGTTGTTTTGATTACTACAGTTTTGTAGTATATGCTGAAATCTGGTATTGTGATACCTCCAGCTTCATTCTTCTTTCTCAAAATCACTTTTGTTATTTGAGGTCTTTTGTGGTTCCATAACAAATGGAACCATTTGTTTTAGTTTGGTGAAAAATGCTATTGGTATTTTGATAAGGTTGCATTGGATCTATAGATTGCTTTGGGTAGGGTGGACATTTTAACAATATTAATTCTTCCAAGCCATGAGCATGGAGTATCTTTTCATTTGTCTGTGTCGTCTTCAAATTCTTTCATCAGTGTTTTGTAGTTTTCACAGTGTAGGTCTTTCACCTCCTTGGTTAAGTTTATCCCTGGGTATTTTATTCTTTTTGATGCCATTATAAATGGGATTGCTTTCTTAATTTCTTTTCTGATAGTTCATTATTGTTGTATAGAAATGCTATTGACTTTGGGTATTAATTTTGTATCCTGAAACTTTGCTGAGTTCATTGGGTTCTTGCTGAATGAAATGAGAAGCCATTGGAAGGTTTAGATGGGTGGGATGATCTTAATTCCATTTGAGAAAAATAACTCTGGTTTGTGGGTTGTCTGGATTGTAAAGGAACAAAGGCAGAAGTAGGGAGAGTATTTAGGAGTTTGCTCCAATAATCAAAGGAGAATTGGCTGTGGCTTGGACCAGGATGGTGGCAGTAGGGGGGCGGCGAGGGCAGAAAATAGTTGAATTCTGGAGTGTTTTGAATGTAGAGCCAACAAGATTTGCTGATGGACAAGATATGGGGTGTGAGAAAAAGAGGAGAGTCAAGAAAGACTCCAAAATTTTAAAAATTCTTTATTTAAATTCAATTTAAAATATACTGTGTTATTAATTTCAGGGGTAGAATTTAGCAATTCATGAGTTGCATAGAACACCCAGTGCTCATTACATCAAAAGTCCTCCTTAAACCCCATCACCCAACTATCCCTTCCCCCTACCAACCTCCCCTCCAGCAACCTCAGTTTGTTCCCTCAAGTTCAGCATCTCTTATGGTTTGCCTCCCTCTCAATTTTCATCTTATTTGATTTTTCCTTCCTTTCCTCTATGTTCATCTGTTTTGTTTTTAAATTCCACATATGAAAAATAAAAATAAATTCCACATATGAGGAATGCCTGGGTGGCTCAGCAGTTGAGCGGCTGCCTTCAGCTCAGGGGGTGATCCTAGAGTTCCAGTATCGAATCCCACATTGGGCTCCCTGTAGGGAACCTGCTTCTCCTTCTGCTATGTCTCTGCCTCTCTCTCCATGTCTCTCATGAATAAATAAATAAAATCTTTAAAAATTCCACATGAGTACAATCGTATACTATTTGTTTTTCTCCGACCACTTACCATAAGTGTTATACCCTCTAGTTCTATCCATGTCATTGTAAATGGCAAGATTTCATTCTTTTTGGTGGCTGAGTAATATTCCATTGTGAATATATACCACATCTTCTTTATCCATTCATCTGTCAGTGGACATTTGCCCTCTTTCCATATTTTGGCTATTGTGCAGCCTTGAAGATAGGGAAAAAAATCGAGGGAAGCATAGTGTCTTAGAAGCCAAGTGAAGGAAAGCATTTTAAGGAGGAGGGAGTAATCAATTCAGTCAAATGCCAACAAGTCAGCATGACATAGTGGCTAAGATAAAGGCTCTGCAGCCATTTCTGCCAAGTTCAAACCTAGCTCTGCAAATTATTTGCTGTATGACCTTGAAAAAGTCACTATAGCTCTCTGTCTCCTTCTCCATCTGTAAAAAGGGTATTATAATGGCTGCTATTTTATATGGTTATTGTGAGGCTTATGTGTCTCACTACTTAGAGTAGTGCCTGGAGTATAGCGAGTGCCTAATAAATGTCAGCTATGATTATTACTGTTTTATTGTTGGACATGTTAATTATTTTGTCTTCTAATTTCATCATGATGTAATTGACATACAGCACTATGTAAGTTTAAGGTGTATAGCACAATTACCTTAGTAATATATATTGTGAAATGATTACCACGGTGAATTTAGTTAACCCCCATCATTTGATGCAAATATAAAAAGAGAAGAAAAATGGGCTTTTTTCCTAATGAGGAGAACTCTTAGGATCTACTCTCTTAGTAACTTTCAAATATATTATATACTGGCTATGATTATTATTATACTTAATAGTAGCAAGAATTAGTAGCATGGGGAAGAATAAGAAAAGGACTGAGACTTGACCAGTGGTTTTGGCAATGTGGAGGTCACTTATGATATTGACAAAGAGCAATTTGGGTAGAATGGTGGGAGCGAAAGTTTGTTTAGGGCGCCATCACATCCAAGAGACAATGGGAGAAGTTGAAGTACAGGAACTCTTTCAAGAACTTTTTCTTTAAAAAGTAAAGGAGAGGGGCACTGGGATTGTTCAGTTGGTTGTGTCTGCCTTCCACTCAGGTCATGATCTCTGGGTCCTGGGATAGACCCCCACATCAAGCTCTGCACTCAGCAAGGAGTCTGCTTGTCCCTATCCTTCTCCCTCTGTGTTCTCTCTCTCTTTCAAATAAATTAATAAAATCTTAAATTTAAAAAAGGTAAAGGGGAACAGAGAAATAAGGTGGTAGCTATAGGCAGAAGATTAATGAGAGGATTTTTTTATTACAGAAAAAATAATAGGCATTGGTAAGTGTATTTATTTTAAATATACCTTGATTCAGAGCTCGGTCTCAGGAGTCAATCTGAAGGCTTGCTGGTGATGGGCAGGGAAGATGGGGTGGTGTGGAGCACTGTAAAGGAACTGAGCTCCAGTCATCTCACTCATAATTAAACATATCTATTTGTTCTCTCCCATGCTAGCATGTAAGCTCTGTAAGAGAGTGTCCTTGCTTTATTCCTTGCTCTTATCTCCATGAACAGTACCTAGCATACAGTAGGCATTTGATGAGTATTTGTTAAATGGCTATTTCCAGTGAAAATCTGAGGCCCAGAAAAGTTAAATAAATTGCTTGTCCAGCTCATTAAGTCAGAGTTGGATCTAAAACCTGAGTCTCCTGGTTCCCATTATAGTCAACATTCCAGTATTAGGAAAACCTGGGTTTCAGAATTCATATCCTGTGAGCACTGGGTGTTATACACAACTGATGAATCACTGAACTCTACCTTGAAACTAATAATACACTATATGTCTATTAATTGAAAAAATTTAAAGAAAGAATTTATATCCTGCTTTTCAAAGTAGTACAGTATTGAAGAAACCTATAGCAATTTCAAAGGCTGAAATGAAGCAGAAAAGAATACAAAACTTCCCAGATTATCCTAAGTCATTGCAACCACTATTTTTATTCTGTTGAAAAGTTAAATTGTGTTGATGATGTGGCTATTAAATAATTAAAGAAGAAGTCTTGGACAGCCAAGGTGGCTCAGCAGTTTAGCGCCGCCTTCAGCCCAGGGCCTGATCCTGGAGACCCAGGATCGAGTCCCACGTCAGGCTCCCTACATGGAGCCTGCTTCTCCCTCTGCCTGTGTCTCTGCCTCTCTCTCTCCCTGTGTCTCTCACAAATAAATAAAGAAAAATTTTTAAAAAAAACTTAGAAGTCTTGAAAAATCTATAAATGATCTAATACTAGACATTTGTTTTACAACACAAATGAAAATGAAATTTTTGAAGATTATCATAAATCTTGACCTTCTTTGCATTGCACATACACTCTGTATTTTTCGAGGACTACAATTTAAAACTTGAAAATATGATTCCTTGAGGTAAAAAGTTAAATTATATATAAACATAGCAATTATCTCCACAAAACTCACCAGGAATAGGACTTTTTATGCAAGTAGAAACAACCTTGAAACTTTTATTACTCAGTTTGATAAGCTGTATCTAGCACAAGATTGAAAAGTTAAGAGAAGAATGTAGTGTTTACTCCTGGATACTTAGTGGCATTATGAAGTAGCAATGAATCACTCTATCCATGTCTAAAACTTATATACAAAACATGTTTAAATCATACATTGATGGAGATATGTAACATGCCTGTATATGGAAGTTGAAAATTGAGTCTTCAATCATGTAACCATAAAAGCATCTCTCTTGCTAAGTTTCTAAGAAGCATACACTGTGAAATAAGACAGTTTGCCAGAGATTTTCTTTTTCATCTTCAAAATGGCCTTATCTTTTGACCTACTAATCTCATTTCTGGAATATTACTCCAGGGAAATAATCACAGGGAAGGAAAATGCTATATAATTGAAGATGTTCATTTCAGTAGTATTTATGTAATTAAAGAACTAGAAAAAACATAGATGTCCAACAAAGGAGATTTATTTAATTTGGCATGTGCCCACTTTATAGAATATGTAATTATTAAATGCATATTATAAAATGCTCACTGTATAAAAATATGTATTTAGCTTATGTATGCCCAATTAAACATTTCAATCTCAATCAATTCAATTATTGTCATATACATATATATGTGTGTGTGTGTGTGTGTGTGTGTGTGTGTGTGTATATCTGTGTGAATGCTACCTGGCTTGAGGACGGGGGGAAAAAAGAGAGAAGTAGTATGCTTTATAAAATTCTGTCTTAAGAATGTTTAATTCTGACTGGTTGAGCCACATGACACATTGGTAAAGACTTTTAGGTTCCCACCTAAGCAATCACCATTTCTCATTCATTGTAACTCGCCTCTTGAAGCAGAGAATTTAGCTTATTGATTCTGGGTATTTTGCTAGCCTCTTCAAGTCATTTTGGAATCCTTTTTCAGATGATATGAAGTAACTCTATTTCAGTGCACATCTTTGCTATAGAAACGTGATTTTTGGCTTTGCAGCCCAAGGATACATTCCATGTATGAATAGGAGTCTTTGTGCAACAAGAGTAAAGTCATCAGCTTCTATGCTATGAAGAAGAAATGTTCATCTCCTAATGTGCATATATGTAAGCCACCTCTTTAAAATCAGCCTCCTTAAATGGCACTGAGTACGCTTCTGTGTATGACACATCAATGTCCATTAATTGCATGAAGAGAACTGAGATTCCAATGGCAAAATCTGTAAAAGTAGATATACAAAGAAAAGTGGAAGCATCTGTTTAATATATACGACATTAGAATTTAATTTTACCTCTGTGATGCTTTTGTGTGGCTGCAGTGTTACAGCAGAGCACATAAGCATAGCCGTGCAGTGTCAGCAGGTGCATGCCACCAAATTACTGCTTTTAATTTGCATATTCATCTGCTAAGAAGCATGTCATTATCATATCAAAGGGATACTAAGCAACATCTAGCTTGGAGAGATGTGGCATAGTTTCAATAGGAGCAATTAATGCAAGATGAGGACTCTCTTTCTGTCATGTCTCCCAGGGCTAGCTGTAATCGGGCTGATTATTGGATACCAATAAGACTGAGGGCCCAGTTGGCACAGAATAAGAGAAGAACTGGAAAGGGAGCCTGCTAGTCCTCTCCACTGTACACTTGATGGCAACATGATGCTCTGGTCACTCAAAAGAATCCTGTTCTTATTATAGATGCTGCCTATATGCACTCATCTATTTCAGTTGTCACAAAATGACCAGATGCAGTCCAAAATTAGTCATGTATTTTTAAAAAAATGATCTTGACTTTAGAGAGCACGTAAAGAGAACGTGAAAGACATTAAAGCCAGGCTCATAAATATAAGTTTTAGTTCTTAGGTAAATTTCATTTGAACAAACAAACATCATCTTCCTCCTTCAAGCATTTATTGAGCACCTAAGTATATGTCCGATAATGTCAGGTGATGAAGATGCAGACACCAGGTAGTGACAGTCCCTAATCTCAAAGAATTTGCAGTTGAACAAGGGAGACAGACACAAAAACCAAGCGAAAGTTAAATAACATTGTTTGTTATTGTTTATGAACTTAGGAAAGGCCACATTTGTGAAAAGCCATCTTTTGATGTGACGGTAAGGGCATATGGTAACACCTCTTTTTAGGAAAGTCTTTAAGAACAGAACTTTTAATCTTAGTTTAGTTTTAGAAATGATCTCACCCTTCCTTTCCTAATAATAGCAGCTAAAAACAATAAACAAATGTTAATACTTGAACAATGGAAGTATAGATAACTTCTTAAATTGTCCTATCTTTCATTGGATTCATTGGCATAAGCAAATGCAGAAAAAGCAGAAATCATTAGTAGCTTGCTACCTACAGTGTCTACTAGGTATACAAATACACTTTCATTAATTTATCCAGCAAAAAAAATTTGAACATTATGTGCCAAGCATTACTATAAACACTGGGGTATAGTATACATACATACACATCTCCTAAACACTGGGCATATGCTATGAACAAAATGGGCCAAGTGTCTGCCCCTGAGTTTACACTCACACAAGCTCCTGTGTGTGAATATATGCATCATGCACATGCCTAATGGAAATCTCAATGACATTCACTCAACAAGCATTTAATAAGCACTTTGTGTCACACTGGGGAAATGACAGGGATATAAAGTATATCTTGGAAACTACAAACCAGCATGAGTACAAAAAAGTCTTCCAAATGATCAGTATATCTAGAACCAAATGGCTTATGGGAAACAAAATAAGAAAGTATTCTTTCATGGATGTCCAATCTTACAAGTAGTTTCAGACATCAACTAGTCATCTCAGCATAGCCCCAGAAAATTCACCAACCACCTCTTTGTCCATTGCTATTAAAATGTCAGGGATGAGGTATTGGATCTTAGTGAGCATGAGAGCCAGGCAACTTGGGTGCACCATCTTATTTAATATTCTGAGGAATCCTCAGAGGTATGTACTAATAAACCCAATTTGCTGGCAAGGAAACCAAGGTTCAGAGAGTTTATGTTTCTCAGGGTCACCCAGTTGGCAAGTAGCTGGATAGGTGTGAAACTCAGAGTTTTCTGATGCTAAATATGTGTATTTCCAATTCATTAAAGCATTCAATATTCCCAGTCTAATCTATTTTGTGACAATGAATATGAATATCAGAGCAACTTATATCATTGTAACTGATAAAGAAGAACAATATTTGCCCAGCATCATTCTTTTGCTTTATTATGGTGGGAATTATGAGTTAAATGATGTATATTGTATGAAAACTACAAGTTTAAAATTTAAACAGATGAACAAAAGTATAGTCTCTTTACCTGTATCTTACTACCCTGGTTGACTTTTTCACCAAATGGAAAGGATTTTTTTCTCTTTTTAATTAACCTTATGCTGAGAATTATGGACTCAGGTTTGGTTTGATTTTTGTTTTGGTTCGGTTTGGTTTGGTTTAGATTGGCTGTTGGTAGAATTGAAAAAGCTGCTGACTTGGAGCCAGAAGACTTGGACTTGAATCCTCATTGTCTGTGGAAGGTACTTAGCTAGCAAGGGCTTCAGTCTTCTCCCTTGTAAAATAAGGAATTTAATCTCTATACTATCTTAGGTTCTTTCCAGATCTAGTTTTCCATGATTCTATGAAAAACAGCTATCAAAGGTCCTACTTCAAATACAACACATAAAATATTGAAATACTCCATACTTCCTGAATCCTTCTTTCCTACAACTAAACTAAACTAAACTAAAACTATCTGTTATATTTTTAAGTAACACCTTCAGGCAAAACTTCAGTAAATGGTAACTATTGATTAAGTGTGATGTTCTTACAAGAGTTGATTGCATTACAGCACTGAATGTTGACTTATTTCCTCTTTACCAAGAAGAAAGGAAGGGAGGGAGGGAGAGATAAAGGAAGGAATGAAGGATTTAAAAAAGGGAAGAGAAATAAAGGAAGCCAAATTTGGGTATATGTAAGTTATGCACTCACACACATACCAACATGTGTATTACATATGCATACACAAATGTCTCTGTTACATATACACACATGATTATATTGACAATTTCTTCAAGTTCTATAATTTTTTTCTGCCATAGTAGAATGAGGAAAATGTTGGTCTTTGACAATTTCATATTCCAAGTAATTTATGGCTTTCTTCCTTTAAGTGAAGTGGTAGTTTCCATAAATACTGAAGTTCCACAGAAAAGTTTATTTAATTCTCCTGTTCTGTACAGGAGTCAGCTTAAGAATTAATCTTGAGAGGTGCCTGGATACCTCAGTAATTAAGCATCTGGCTCTTGATTTTGGCTCAGGTCATGATCTCAAGGTTGTGAGATCGAGCCCCACATCTAGCTCCATGCTCAGCGCAGTCTGCTTGACATTCTCTCTCTCCCTCTGCCCTTCCCCCTGCTAATGCTATTTCTCTAAATAAATAAATAAAATCCTTTTTAAAAAAATCAATCATGAATTAATTGAACTTACAGCTATGCTTATAACTATTTATATTATTTGTCACTATTAAGTTAAATACCATTCAATTATCATCTACTCTGGGCATTTGGATATTTTCAAATTGATTTATTTAAACCTGCATTCACACAAGAAGTTCTTCAAGATTACTCTGTTGTTTTCAAGATACCCTAATTCAGGTTGAAACCTTAATTAATCTCATACAGAATGACTTTAATCACACATAGCTCTTTTGGAAGCATACCTGAAAGGTGGCACCTTTTACAAATAAATCACATTTTCAACTATCAGTTCATTTTGTGTCCTCCTGTCAGCTTTGATACAACTTCTAAACTTCTATACAGCAATTATAGGCTTCAAATAAATGCTACATTTTTTTAAACTTTGAGTAGGTTTTTCACTCATAATTCATAGAGGAATTTTTTGACATGCTATCTTCATGGCTTACAATGGTGACGGAGTTTCTTAGCAAGTTCAGTCACAAACTTGTCACCTTCATGTTTAGCTGCTGCTGTGTGTATATATATATATATATATATAGTAACAACGATGAAGCTAAGTGATATTATTGTATACAGGAGAATAAGAAATTATGGTGTTCTTTAGAAAAAAGTAAACTTTATTGGTACAATTCAAATGGCTAATAACATATGTTTGTCCCCAAAAGAAAAGCAAAAAATGAAAAATATTAAGTGATGACTATAACAAACTGCTGAGGTTGAAATTAAAAAAGGATTTACTGTTGGTATGGGAGAGGAGATATAACAAATAGAGGAAGACAAAATTGTGCCATTAAAACATGGGGAATAGGGATCCCTGGGTGGCTGAGTGGTTTAGCGCCTGCCTTCGGCCCAGGTTGTGATCCTGGGAGTCCTGGGATCAAGTCCCATGTCGGGCTCCCTGCATGGATCCTGCTTCTCCCTCTGCCTGTGTCTCTGCCTCTCTCTCTTTCTCTCTCTCTGTGTCTCTCATAAATAAATAAAATCTTAAAAAAATAAAAATAAATAAAACATGGGGAAGAGTGCATCATGGACAAATTTTAACTGCATAATACCTGAAGACTAATAGATTCATAGATTCAATAGATTCATTGTATGGTTATAGCATGCAAAGTCATAGCTAGAAATTCTTGATCCATGACATCAAGAGAGAATTAAGACTTTCAAGAATAGAAAATCGGTGATGCAGATATGTTTTGTTTGGCTGCTTTAAAAGTAGGAAGATTTCACACTTAAAATATCCATATTTCTTTTTTTCCTCAAGAAAAAAAGAAGATCTAAAACTACTGACATATATTCCCACATGACAATTCCCACAGGAACTAAGCAGTGGATGTCCTCTGTAGACTGAGTCTCTCCTGTTTTGCCGTAGTTTCCACCAGCCCCTCTCATTTTACACCAGGCTATCTACCTGCTGCCTTGGCTTTGAGTGTTGAACTCATGAAATGCTAAGCGTTACTGCAGGTCACATCCCTTATATGTGTAATCCTTGAAAATACCCTGAGCGATAGCATAGTTCATATTTTAAAAACAAGGAGACCAGCACTCTGGGACTTTAGGAATTTGCACGATTATTCATGTAAGAAATGACTATCATGTTCTTTATTATGTTTCTCAGTAAATATTGTTTTAAGATTAGAAAAGTTGGTATGCCTGGGTGGCTCAGTGGTTGAGTGTCTGCCTTTGGCTCAGGGCGTGACCCGGGGTCCTGGGATCAGTCCCACATCGGGTTTCCTGCAGGGAGCCTGCTTCTCCCTCTGCCTGTGTCTCTGCCCCTGTCTCCGTGTTTCTCATGAATAAATAAATAAAATATTTTAAAAATAAGATTAGAAAAGTTTAGGCCAGTCATTCTTTTTTTTTTTTTTTTTTTATGATAGTCACAGAGAGAGAGAGGCAGAGACACAGGCAGAGGGAGAAGCAGGCTCCATGCACTGGGAGCCCGACGTGGGATTCGATCCCGGGTCTCCAGGATCGCGCCCTGGGCCAAAGGCAGGCGCCAAACCGCTGCGCCACCCAGGGATCCCCCAGTCATTCTTAATTTAGCTGTATATTATGATCACCTGAGAGGCTTCAAAAAGCATGGGTCCCATCCTAGGCCATAGAAATCAGAATCTTGCAGCTGATTTTGATGTGTAAGTAGGGATACCAACACCTAGTTTATGTACTGAAAGATGATTTGCTGTTTGTTCTTAATTCTGATTCTTACAAGTTACATCTGTGGACAGACAGACATTTGGCATTATAAAACCAAAGTTTTACTTTTAAAGTGTATATAGTATTGTATTGTCTAGCTAATGCATTAACAAACCTCCTAAACTACGTTTAATTTGACCTAGTTCTACATGGAGTTTTCATAGCTCTGTTTATTAAAGTACCAAAACAAAACAAAATTGGAATTCTGGTACCTATGTGCTGAGGTAATCAAGTATCTTCATATGACTAAGTTTTAACTTTGCATGTATAAGGCCCATTCAGGCCTCTGACTACACCGAGCAATTAAGTTTCAGTATAGGTCTCATGCGCAAAGCTTACATCTTTTCTGATGCCTTAGGCCTGTTTTGGTCACTACATGCAAAGCCCACTTTGACCAATCAGTCAAAAAATAATGAAACTGGTTGTTTGATTACTTTTAACTGGTCAAATTATCACAAGTCTATTGGTTTGCATGTGCAGACCACATACAATGTTAATGCTATTATTGTATTTTATTGAATTATTGGTAAAATTCAGTGTGATTTTTCTGTGGATCAATTCAAATATTACCAGGCCTGGAGAAGAGGAGGAAAAAAAGTAGGAAATATAATTATTTACTCATGGTAAAATGTGACACAATTTTTGCTTTAAAATAAACTCCATGCATTATAGATGAGTATTTGTTTTTAGAGG
This sequence comes from Canis lupus baileyi, assembly GCF_048164855.1. Lineage (NCBI taxonomy): Eukaryota > Metazoa > Chordata > Mammalia > Carnivora > Canidae > Canis > Canis lupus. The sequence goes on from NC_132868.1 coordinate 16,236,370, forward strand.
CCTCATTCAGACAAGAAAAAAAAAAAAAAAAAAAAAAAAAACCTTGCAAATTACTTCCTTCTTTTGGAATATGTCTTTACCAGTAAGTGTACTGGAAATGATTCCACATTAAAGTGGTTTTTGATAGAAAAAGAAGCACCGTCTAAAATTAGAACATTTACTTCAGACATGACTTATTTTGATACATCATAAAATTTTGTGAAGAACAATTTTGAAGCATGGTTTAAGATTGCAATATTCTCTAGTGAATAGAGCACGGGATAGTAAATTTCAGAATTTGGATATTCATCCAAAATTAGAAGCTAAAGAAATGCTGGAGTTTGCCACAATTAAGGCATGGGTGTAGGGAGGCCTCATAAGCCTGCTTTCAACAGGTCACTAGTATATGTTAAATAATCACTCAGCATCAGCAAGCTCTATTAAAAATTTCCTAACTCAGCTAATTTGAGCTCATTAATTCTCAAAGCATCTTCATAAGTAAGAATACTAATAAAAATCCATTTTACATATGGAATACAGAGATAGAGAATATGCCTTGCTGAAGATGAGGTTGAAATTACATAAAGTTTGGATTAGCATACTGAGTACAGTGTTGGAGCCAGTATGACATGATGGTTGAATGGATGGATGGATGGGTAAATAAATATGTGTACATATAACACTTATAATGTAGGTTTGGATATGAATGTCATGACATCAATTTTTTTATGATAATATAAGATTTATTAGAATCAAGTTAACTGTAAACAACAAAAACTGATTCAACTAACCTATACAGCGAATAGGATTTATGAGCTAACATACTGTAAAATCCAGGGGGCAGGCCTGGCTTCATTCAGTGGCAAGTGCTGTCGTAGAGGGCTCTATCTTGCTTTCTGTCTTAGACTGAGTCTACTTAGCATCAATATGATGCTGAAAAGCCTCCCTCCCCCCACCACTACTTCAATTGTTGACAGTCTAGAGACCCCTCTAGAAAAAATTGTTCTCCTTTAACAGCTCTAACAGAAAAGTCCAGGGCAGCACCCTGATTAGCCTGGCTTGGGTCACCTGCCTACCCTGTACCAATTACTATAGCCTGAGGAAACCGATTGTCTTGGCTTAGGTCATGGGCCCACCCTTGTATCTGCATGGGGCAGGAAGGGGCCAGGGTCATTCTGCCTCCCCCAGCAATATGAAGATGGTCCTGCCCTGGAAAAGAGAGTTCAATTAGCAGGAGAATGTGAAGAAAGGTAGTGGCTAGACAAAAATAACATGTACTCCACTTCAGCATACAAGGACCTTTGTATCTGGCCCCTGCCTACTAATGTAGAAATTACTGGCATTTCATTCTCTGACCAGATGCAATTACTAGAGTTTTCTGTGTTTGTTGAATGAATTAACGAGCAATATATCAACAGAGGTGACTCTATGCTATTCCTGGGTATGTGGAAAACTTAAGGCCTCCTGAGCGAACTGAAAATTCCAGATAACTTAAAAATAATTGATGTTGTTCTAAGTGACCTTTATTATTCCATGGAGTGTTGAGTAAGTATGAAAGAGGGCTCTTTGATGATGGTTTTATATGCTGAGCATATTTATGTCTATTTATGGGTCTAAATACCTGTCTCTTCTCCCAAACTGAAAGGTAGAGTCCCACTTTCTTTGCATCCTTAAAAGCACCTACAGTAATCCTCTATACATACTATGTGCTTAGTAAAAATTTCTGAACTGAAATGAATAGCTGATTTCAGTTCTTAGACAAGGCACTTTCTGCTTTCCCATGATGACTATTTTTCCTCCAGCAGCTGTCAAACGCTATAATTTACATGTGTGTGTTTGATGAAGAAACTCTGCTCTAACTATAAACGTTCTGACCTCATAGTGGTTGTCCAGAGCAGCCTGCATAATAAAAATTGTGTTGCCTAGTTTCTATATTGAACACTGGAGTGTTTTAGAAATATTAAAGTTCATGGATGACAAAGCCCTACTTACAGAGATTTACTTCTATTGTTTGCAGGCAAATTGGCTTAACCTGTTTTTTTAAAAAATGGTATGGAAGTTTTTAGAATTAGATTTTTAGGATCCACCAATTAAAATTTATTTTGTATACTTTTTTGCTTTAAAAGTAGGTCAGATCTGCCTTTTATGCTACTGTTAATAAATCACATTAGTATAGTAGTTTACAGTCCATAAATTGCTCTCACATTCATAAATTTCATAATCCATATAGGAAAAACCCTCAGGGTTTTAACTGACGGCATTGCCAAGTAATGTGATGCAATTTCAGACTACATTAATAGAAGTAAAGTGTCTGAACAAAGGAGGTGATAATTTCACCATAGTCTATATCTATTAGAAAACATCTCAGGCATTGTGTTCAGGTCTAGGCTTCATTGAGTTTTAAGAGGGACATTGATTGACACAATTGGAACTTATCCAAAGAAGAGCAACCCAGAGCATGTGAGATCTGAGACCAAGTTACATGAGGAGCAGCTGAAAAAGCTGAAGATATGAAGATATTTGGTGTAAAAAAAGAAAATTGAAAAGAAAACAGCAACAGACTTTAGATATTAATAGGACTATCATAAGAAGTAAGAATTAAAGCTCTACATATATACTTAGTGTACAGAACTAGGACAAAGAGCTGAAAGCTATACATTTCAGTTCAGTATTAAAAAAAAAAAAAAAACTAACATTCCCTCCCAAGGGTTGTTGTTTTCAAATCACTTAAGGGTTTACATGTTACTGGAAGTAATAACTCAAAGTCTAGATATCATTTATCAGGGATATCAGCTCCACTATGTATTACCTATGTGACTTTGAACAAGTAGCCATTCCTCTCTGAGCCTCAGTTTTCTGATCTTGAAAATAAATTTTTAGGATTGCTGTAAGGATTACACGAGATATGCAGGTCAGGCCAGCACCACAGTATCTGCTTATCATATGTGCCCAATGAAGGGCAGCATTTTGTCAGCAGTTTGAGAAGGGTATCTCTAAACCATGCAAAAATAATAGAGAAAGATAGTAATATCAGAGTTTAAATTCCTAGGTCCTTATGCACAACCAAAGGTTGACAAAGGTTGGTGTGGAAACCTACGTCCTCATTGTGTTGTACAATGATTGATTTTAATGATTCTCTTGTCTTAAATTTGATTGAAATCCATAGCCAAGGGAATTACAGGTTTTCTTAATAATCAAAAAATGCTTGTGGAATACTTCCTTGACTTTGTAAAATGCCATAGAGTATTTTTTAAGCACTTGGGAAGGAGAGTTACTAAGAAAGGGTGGCAGAGATGGAAGAGGGCAGCTGTAGAGCCAGGCAAAGGCCATCTTACATTTTGTGATATACCTTATGCATATACAATAATTCAGTACACTTAAAATGGAACACAGAGAACAGAAATGCAATATGTACCATGAAGATGACATAGATTTTGGGGGAACTGAATCCATTCAAAATGCAAAACATTTATTAAGCACTATGTCAGCCTTTGAAGAATTAGAACGGAATATAAGAAATATGGAAATAACTACAGGAAATTATCTCTGCCTTAAATATTTTATACCGTGTAGTCTGAGATATGGAAATATACAGAACTCATAAATCCAAAGAAAATTTAAACCAAATGCTGTGGGAAAATGGAGTAGGAAGCAATAAATAGAAAAGAAGTGAAATACAAGTTCAGGGAGTTAGGAAACTTTTTGCAGAAGTGATATTGGTATTGTTCCTACTTTCTTTACAGGATGAAAGGAGGATAGGCATTCAGGACTTTGGGAATAGCATTGGCCCAGGTGAAGATAAGTGGAAGATCATCAGTCTTCCAGGGATCACAAGCTGCCTATCCTGGCTTGAATATAGGAGGTTGTGGGGAAGCAAGGAGTGGCAGGACATGAGCTTAAGAAAGGCAAGTATGGTCAGATGTTACGAAGTGGAAAACTAGGGTAATGAATGGAATAAAGAAAGAATTTTTAGGAGAAAAGTTCCATGAGAACATACTCACTATTATATATCTCATATGGGGCCACTAATGATTTCTTTGGGCCAGAAAGTAACAAAATATCCCAGAAAGGTTGATGAACTTGTGTTGAGACAATTGATGAAGGTCTCAGACTGAGGGATGAGAGAAGATAGAACTTGGAGATCCCTAAGTATTCCTAAATAAAAAGTGAAATAATGAAAATTGTGTTTGAAGAAGGTTAGACAATCAGTTGTAAAGGTCACAGGGAGAGGAGAGTCTAGAAATAGGAAACTGTGCTAGGGACAATGGGAAGGAGCCTGTATATATATGTGTTCTGGCTGGGGAAATGGATAGAAAGTAGTGGTTAGAAGGCAACATGGAGGTTAAATGGAAGAATTGGTAGGGAAATATGTAGTAAAGGAAGGAGTTAAAATGACATGTAAATTTGTGCTGTATAATTCCAAAGTTTGTTCTGTATAACTACATATATCCAAGAGATGCTATGGCTCAACTTGGCCTTTGGTTCCTTTAGGTTCCTGTAGTCAACCACTGTCCTGCTTACAACAACAAACAACGCACTATCTTGTTGAAAATCTGCTTGTTAACTTCCCAATTTTAGTTCTATCCAATCACAAGGATATCTTAACCAAGAGTATATAGTTCCTGTAGTAATGAAGGCAATTTCTACATCATGGAACTAATAAAAGATGATTAATTTTGGCCTAATTAATGTTTAATCAACCTAATGATAATTAATTTACCCTAATTATATTTCTAAGAAGTGAAGCAGCAAATAGCCTTTTACTTTTTAAAGCTTTGCGAGCACATCTATAATGTAGGGGGTTTTATGCATTATTTAATTTATTTATTTTTGTTTCAAGTTTTATTTAAATTCCAGTTAGTTAACAAATAGTGTAATATTAGTTTCAGAAGTAGAATTTAGTGATTCCTCACTTACATACAACTCTGAGTGCTCATCACAAGTGCCCTACTTAATATTGATCACCCACTTAGCCCATCTCCCCACCCACTTTCCTCCATCAACTCTCAGTTTGTTCTCTCTAGTTAAGAATACTTTTATGGTTTGCTTCCCTTTTTTTTTTCCTCCTATATTCATCTATAATTTTTTATATTTACAAACTGGGGTATTCTAAAGATGACTATAGAGCAAGCTTTGGCATGTGTGCTCATGATGAATCCAGGCCACTTCTTTTCTTTTTAAGATTTATTTATGTATTATTTGAGCATGAGAGAAAGAATATGGGGCGGGGGAGCAGAGGGAGAGGGAGAGAAAATTTCAAGAAGACTCACTGCTGAGTGTGGAGCCTTACACAGGGCTCATCTCAGAACCCTGAGATCATGACCTGAACGGAAACCAAGAGTCCTACATTAACTGACTGAGCCACGCAGATGCCCCCAGGCCACTTCTAAGCTCAAGGAATTGAGAATGGAACTTTCTCCCAGTTTATTGTAGTAAACTAAAAACATCAAAATCTATGATATTTTCAGTGCCTGTTCAGTCAGATTTCTAAGGATTTATCACTCAAAATTTTCATAAATATGACCAAAGATTTTATTGCATGAATATTTTTGTCTTCAGTAGCAAAAAGGGTACAATATAAATGTCCCACAAAGTGGAATTAAACAAATTATGACACAGCTATATGATATACAATGAAATACTTACTGCTTAATAAAAATGTCGTATAAACAGATAATGTAACACCATATGTTCATAACATAGTAGTAAGTGAAAAGGCCCATCACAAAATAGTCTGTACTATATAACCCTATTTAAAAAGAATAATATGTACACATAGAAAATAAATATTTATAAAAACATAATAGTAATTATCCTTGGATGGTAATATTCTTCTTTGGCCTTTGTGTATATTCTAAAATAAATACATGGAAAATAATACTTAAGTAAAGGGAAAATATTTAAAATTTATCATTTTAATGGCATCTGAGTAGACTCTTATTTTGAAGCTTAAAATATCAATGTATTTGTCAAAGTTAATTGGTGGCTTAGATGTTTTTCAAACAATCTCTTTAATTCCGTACTTATACAAAATTCATTGCAATGATGAGAATGGTATCATTTGGATCCTCAAAAAAAATAAATGATTTAATTTTAGTTGAGAACTGATTTTGTCTTCCTGTAACTATGTAGTCAGAATAATTCTTTTTGTCTTTGGTTCAGTCTGACCATTTCAGCTTTGTATTTATTGGTTGTATATGTGTAACCAACATGGAGTGAACTGGAAGAAGCCAAGGATGGAAAAGTGATAAAAGTAACAAAGGACACTTCTGCTTGGAATGCTAATACAACTGTGACAAGAAGGGAAACACCTTTGAAAGAATTGGGAAGGTAGTTGGGAGAGAAAGAGAAAGAAAGGGGTCTCTGTTGGTAAGAGAAAACTTTTTTTAATAGCCTATTTTCATGTTAGAGATGAAAAAAATGGCTTTTCAAAGAGCTCAACTAGGTTATAAAGAGACTGAAATGTGACTTCAGAGCACCCTGGGCAATGTGATGCTCAGTGGAGGCCTGGCCAGTGTGTGGCACAGAGCTTGGCAGAACCTGAACTAGTTCTCTTCCCTTTGGCCGTTTGACTCAGACAAGAAACCAGAGACCTGTCTTGGGGCCTTCGTGGGGGCAGAGGTGGGGGGTTGAGTGTAGGGGGAAGAAAGATAAAATCCTGAGAAATGTGCAAAAGCACAGAAATATGTAGTTTAATGTGGAATGATAATCAAACTAGAGTCCTTAAAGACAACAGTTCTAGTTTCTCCATCTCTCAAACCAATGAGAGATAAAATAACACAGACAACAGGTAAGAGAGTAATGGCAATCCTAATCACTATAGAGGCTATTTTTAGAGAGAGAGACTGCAACCAGAGAAAGTTGGAGTCCTTTTGCATACTATGCCAGATTTAAAACACAACTCTGACAGTTTACAACATTATCTCCTCAGAAACCTTCCATGTCCTCCCCCACCCCAGTACCTATGAAGGGAAGCTCAGGGTGGCTCAGTCAGTTAAACGTCTGCCTCTCATGGGATGAGCACTGGGTGTTATACTATATGTTGGCAACTCAAACTTCAATTAAAACAAAAAATAAAATAAATAATAAAAATAAAATAATAAATAATAAAATAAAATAAAATAAAAATTATAAAACAAAAATGAGAGACAGACTTCTAAAAAAAAACAAACAACAAAAAAAAACATCTGCCTTCAGCTCAGGTCATGATCCCAGAGTCTTGGGATCGAGCCCTGTGTTGGGCTTCCTGCTCAGGGGGGAATCTGCTTGGGATTCTCTGTGTCCTTCTCTCTTTGCCCCTCACCCCACTCATGTTTTCTCTCTCTCTCAAATAAATAAAATCTTTAAAAAAAGAAAAGAAAAGAAGCTCAGATTTCCTAATCAGGTATTCAAAATGTTCCCTGATGTGGCTTCAACTTACTATACAGCTTTACCTTCCAATACTCTTTTTCACATCCACTATACTCCAGTCAACCAAGGTTATATACTGGACACACATTGCCTTTCCCATTTTCCCACATTTGCACACACTGTTTTCTCTACTGAAAAGGTTCTTTTTTCTCATTGTTGTCTATCTACACTCAATTTTACTTTAAGGTCCCATTTCAACTGCCATATGGTCTAAAAACTTTATTTGATATTTTCCTCTGTTGTAAATAATTTCTTCCAACTCTAAAATTACTCATTTGTACTCCTCTTAGGGGTCTTTTCACTCAATCTAACCAGCATTTAGCACATGTGAGGTACTCTACTGGGTGCTAGAAATACAACTACACACACACACACACACACACACACACACACAAATATATGTCATGTTCTCAAGAAACTAATAGTATAAATGGGAAATAATAAGGCTATACAGTAATTCATTGTGAATTGGTGTAAAAAATCCAAAAAAGAAACATATACTAAATACAGTGTCCCAAAGGAGTGATTACAGAACTAAAAGAAACAATCCTAAAATTTGTATGCAACCACTTAAGATCCTAAATGACCAAAGCAATCTTGAAAAAAGAAAAACAAAACTGGAGTTATCACAATTCCAGACTTCAAGTTATATCACAAAGTTATAGTAATCAAAACAGTATGGTACTGGCACAAAAAATAAACACAGATTGGTATAACAGAATAGAAAGCCCAAAAATAAAGTCATGATTATATGGTCAATTGATCTTTAACACAGGAGGCAAGAATATGCAATGGGAAAAAGACAGTCTCTTTAACAAATTATATTGGGAAAACTGGACAGCTACATGTAAAAGATTGAAGCTGGACCAGTTTCTTACACCATATATAAATATAAGCTCAAAATAGATTAAGGACCTCAATGTGAGACCTAAAACCATAAAAATCGTAGAAGAATGAATAGGCAGTAATTTCTCTGACATCAGCTGCAATACCGTCTTTCTAAATATGTCTCTTGAGTCAAGGGAAACAAAAGCAAAAATAAACCTGGAGACTACATCAAGATAAAAAGTTTCTATACACCAAGGGAAACAACCAACAAAACTAAAAGACAGCCTACTGAATGGGAAAAGATATTTGCAAATGAAATGACATATCTGATAAAGGGACAGTATCCAAAGTACATAAAGAGCTTATATAATTCAACACGAAAAAACAAATCAGCTAATTAAAAATGGGTGGAAGGCATGAACAGACATTTCTTCAAAGAACATACAGAGGCACATGTAAAGATGCTCAACATCACTCATCAGGGAAATGCAAATCAAAATTATAATGATATATTACCTCAAACCTGTAGAATAACTAAAATAAAAAACACAAGAAACAACAAATATTGGCTAAGATGTGGAGAAAAGGGAACTTTTGTGCATCGTTGATGAGGATGGAAACTCGTGAAGCCACTCTGGAAGACTATATGGAGATTTCTCAAAAAATTAAAAATAGAACTACCCTATGATCCAGGGTATGATCCAGTAATTGCACTACTGGATATTTACCCAAAGAATACAAAAACACTAATTCAAAGGGATACATGCACCACTATGTTTATTGCAGCATTATTTTCAATAGCCAAATATGGAAGCAGCCCAAGTATCCATTGATAGATTAATGGATAAAGAAAATGTACACACACACACACACACACTGAAATATTATCCAGTCATAAAAGAAGAATGAAATCTTGACATTTGCAATGATATTGATGGAGCTAAAGAGTATTATACTAATTGAAATAAGTCAGAAAAAGACAAATACCATATTATTTCACTCATATGTGAAATTTATAAGACAAAACAAATGAGCAAAAGAAAATAAAAAAAAGACAAACCAAGAAACAGACTCTTAACTATAGAGTACAAACAGAGTTACCAGAGGGGAAGTATGTGGGGGGATGGGTGAATTAGGTGAAGGGAATTAAGAGTACAATTATCTGAACGCTAAGTATTATATGGAATTGTTGAATCACTATATTACACATCTGAAACGAATATAACACTACATATAAACTGCACTAGAAAGAGAGAGAGAGAGAGGAAGAAAGAAAGAAAGAAAGAAAGAAAGAAAGAAAGAGAAAGAAAGAAGAAAGAAAAAGAAAAAGAAAGAAAGAAGAAAAGAAAAGAAAAGAAAAGAAAAGAAAAGAAAAGAAAGAAAGATAGAAAGAAAGAAAGAAAGAAAGAAAGAAAGAAAGAAGAAAGAAAGAAAGAAAGAAAAAGAAGAAAGAAAAAAAGAAAAGAAAGAAAGAAAGAAGAAGAAAAAGAAAGAAAAAGAAAGAAAGAAAGAAAGAAAGAAAGAAAGAAAGAAAGAAAGAAAGAAAGAAAAGGCAGAGGGATGATCAATCTCCATCTCAGTAAATGGCCCCACCATTCACTCAGTTGCTGGAGCTAAAAACCCTGGTGGTCATCTTGGAGTTCTCTCATTCCCTTAGCCTCTGCATTCAGTCTATCAGTGAATCAAAACTACACTTCCAAAATATATCATGAATCCATCTATTTTTCTTCATTTCTACTACTGCTACCATCTCTTACCCTATCACTCTCCTTATGAATCTCTTTGCTTCCAGTCTTGCCTTCCTGTAAACCATTCTCCACAGAAAAGTCAAAGTGATCTTTCCAAAACATTGATCAAATCCAAAAAATTTACTTCTTATAACTTATTGCATTGGTTTCTAGCTACATGTAAAATCAAAACTTCTTTTTATGGCCTACAAAGTCCTACATGATCCAACCTGTGTTCCCTTCACAAATTTCCTCTCCTACCTCTTCTTATTTTCTCCACCATTTTCCACCCATGTTGGTCCCATTTTTGTTCTCAGACATACCAAACTTGTTCTAATCTTGGCAATATTTGTTCCTCCTACCTGGAATATTCTTCTTCTAGATCCCCTCGTGGCTCCTCTCTTTATTCATTATTAGCATTGAAGACATATTATAACCCCCTCTGATCACTTACACATTACTTCCCTAACCATCCTCCTTAAAGCAGAAAACACTCACTCCCTACTACTCTCTATTACATCCCTTTGTTTGTGTCAAACACAAATTTTGAAGTCTGAAGTTATTTTGTTTAGTTATTTACTTATGTTTTGTCTGTCTTCCCCACTACAGAGCAGGAAACTTTGTTTCACTTCTATCAACAAAGTTTAGCACAGTCACTGGCATCTTGTAAGTCTACAATAAATAATTCTGAATAATATTAATCCCAGTTATAACCTATATCATACTGCATATCAGGCACTGTTCTAGTACTTTACATATATTAACTTATTTAATTTTTGCAACAATCCTAAAAGATGCATGATACTGTTATCATCTTTATTTTACAGTTAGGACATACATATACTGAAAGGCAAATTAGGTATTCAAAGTTATATAACTATTAAGTGTCAGATCTAGAATGCCATCTCAAAGTCTGACTCTAGAGTCCTTGCTCTTAATTTCTATACAATGCTCTTCTTATAATGAACTCATTGTTAAACTCTGCTTCTGTGGAAAGGATAATTGCTCAGAAAAGAAAGTGCCACAGTGGAGTTTTAATGGACAACTTAAAATTTACTGAGCAATAAAGGAGTGAGAGGCATTCTAAATTGAGGGAAGAGTGTATTCAAAAGCATACACTTTGTAATAGTCATGTGTATATATCTTCCTTTTCATATTTTCATATACCTGAAATTTCAAATAACACTTACGATGTACCTACATTCCTTGAATTGTGTGTGTATGTTATAACATCTTTTTTGAGAAAGGGCTTTGGACAAAAATCCAGAAAAAAAAAAAAAAAACTGTGTTCTAACCCTTATTCTAGTATATTGAATCTCTGGTCTGCAATGCTCTCTAAGCCTTAGTTTCCTTACTAGTAGAATGGGAATGATGATCCTCCATCGCAGGTTGCTGAGAGCTCTCAAGGAGATTATGAATGTGAAAGACAATTGCATATCATAAAGCACAAAGGAAACATAATAGTCTTTTCATCATATAGCTTATTTTAGCTTAATGCTTTCCATAGTTTTCCTACAGTTTAATTCCCAGATCTTTCAATACTGGATTTCCTTTCTTTACTCAGCTTAGTGGGGCTAGTTGACAGACTCATTGTTTAGCTCAGCTTCCTTTTACTGAAACCCAGTTCTTTACTAATCCTAATACCTCCCTTAAGTATATTACTGAGATTTTGATTATAATTGTATTAATCTATAGGTCAATTTGGGGACATCTTTTTACTGTCTTTCAATCCACAAATATGCTGTATTCCTCCATTAATTCAGGTCATTCATTTAAAAATCCTCCCAGTTATGTATGATAGTTTTAAAAAAAAGATCTGTACATCTTTCCTAAGCACTTAATGATTTTTGATGCTATTATATATAGTAATATTTAAAAATTTTTATTTTTTACTTGCTTTTTGCTGGCTTATAGAAGAAATGCAGTTGATTTTTATATAATGACCTTATAACCATCATTCCTTTAAAAACACTTATTAATGCCATAGTTTACCTTTAGGTTATTTTTTATTTTCTACACATACAATTAGGTCATCTGTGAAGAATGATCATTTTCTTTCTTTCTTTTTAAACATTATACATTTTCTTTTTCTTGCCTTATTGCATTTCCTGAGATCCCAAATACTCTGTTGAATAGTAATAATAGAAAACATCCATGTCTCAGTCCAAATTTCAGAGAGAAAGCTTTCAAGATTTCACCATTAAATATCATACTTCCTGTAGGTTTTTTATATATGGCCTTTGTGAGTTTAAATTCCCTCCTATTTCTGATTTGCTAAGAATTTTTAACATGAATGAGTATTGAGTTCTATAAGATGCTATTTCTGAACCTATTGAAATGACTAAGATGTTTTTCTTCTAATCATTTTATTAATGTGGTGATTTAAAATAAATGATTGTAAATAAATGTAAAAAGACCTGGTGGGGCACCTGGGTGGCTCAGTGAGTTAGTCAGCTGCCTTTGGCTCGGGGTGTGATCCCAGGGTCCTGGGATGGAGCCTCACTTTGGGCTCCCTTGCTCTGTGGGGAGGCTGCTTCTCCTTTTGCCTGCCACTCCCCCTGCTTGTTCTCTCTCTCTCTCTCTCTCTCTCTCTCTTTCTCTCTCTCTCTGTCAAATATATGGATAAAATCTTTAAAAAAAATAAAAATTAGGGATCCCTGGGTGGCGCAGTGGTTTGGCGCCTGCCTTTGGCCCAGGGCGCAATCCTGGAGACCCGGGATCGAATCCCACATCGGGCTCCCGGTGCATGGAGCCTGCTTCTCCCTCTGCCTATGTCTCTGCCTCTCTCTCTCTCTCTCTCTCTGTGACTATCATAAATAAATAAATAAATAATTTAAAAAATTAAAATTAAAATTAAAAAAAATCTACCTTGCATTACTGAAATAAACCCAGCTTGCTCATGGTGTATTATCTTCTTAAAGTATTGTTGTATTTGGTCTGCTAATATTTTGTTTAGGACTTTTGCATATATGTTCTTGAGAAAGAGATGGGGATAGGGACTAAACAGAGATGATAGGTAGGTAGATAGATAGATAGAGAAATTATCTCATACTTTTATTTCTTATAATATTCTTATTAAGTTTTGGTGTCAAGGTTATGATGCCTTCATGAAATGAGTTAGCAGATTTTCCCTCCTTTCTTTTCTCTGGAGTAGTTTGTGTAATTTGAGGCTTATTTCTTCCTTAAAACTTTGTTAGAAGCTATCTGAGTCTGGAGTTTTAAATTATATATTCAGTGTATTTAATAAATACAAGATTTTCAGATTTCCTATTTCCTCTCAATCATTTGTGCTTTTCTAGGACTCTATACTTCATCTAAATTTGTGCATTTATTGGCATAAAATTGTTTATAATATCTTTAATTATCATTTTTATGTCTGTGAGATCTCTTGTGTTGTTCTAATATTGATTATTTGTACCTTCTCTGCTTCTTTCCTTGATCAGTCTTTTGTAAATTTTTAAAATTTATTTTAGAGAGAGAGAGAGAGAGAGTGTGTGTGTGTGTGTGTGTGTGTGTGTGTGAAAGCATAGGGGGTGGGGAAGAGGAAGAAGAAGAGAGAGTCTTAAGCAGACTCTGCACTGAGCAGGGAGCCCGCCCAACATGGGACTCCATCTCATAACCCTGATATCACGACCTGAGCCAAAACCAAAAGTTGTACGCTTAACCCACTGTACCAACCAGGTGCCCCTACTTGATCAATCTTTCTTTAAATTTAACTTGCTTTTACTTTTCTAGTTTCTTGATGTAGATGCTTACACCTCTTCCTTTCAAGATTTCATTTATTTATTCATGAGAGACACAGAGAGGCAGAGACATAGGCAGAGGGAGAAGCTGGCTCCCTGTAGGAAGTCTGATGCGGGACTTGATCCCAGGACCCTGAGATCACAACCGGAGCTGAAGGTAGACACTCAACAACTGAGCCACCCAAGTGCCCATTACATCTGTCCTTTTAATCTTCATTCTTTTCTATTCTATGTATTACAGCTCAAATTTCCCTTAAATTATAGCTTTAGCTACATTCCACAAATCATTCAGTTCAAATATCTTCTGGTTTCCAGAATGATTTTTTTCTTTGATCCCTTTGCATGTTTAGATGTTTATTGTTTAATCTCTAATGTTTGTGAATTTTTTATAATTTATATCTAGAATATTTCTACTGTATCCAGAAAAAAAATCTTTGAATTTTTAAAAAGATTTTATTAATTTTTTATTTAGACAGAGCACAAGTGGAGGAAGGGGCAGAGGGTGAGGAAGAGAGAGAATTCCAAGCAGACTTCCCCACTGAATGCAGAGCCCAACGTGGAGCTCCATCCCATAACCCCGAGATCATGGCCTGAGCCGAAATCAAGAGTTGGTTGTTTAACTAACTGAACCACCCAGGCACCCCTCTCTAAGTTATTTTAATCTCTTAAAATTTCTTGTGACTTGTTCTATAGCTTAGCATATGTCAACCTGGATAAATGTTCCATGTGCACTTCAAAAGAAAGCAGTCTGACAGTGAACTAATTTAATTGTGTTATTCAAATCCTCTGTATTCATACCATTTTTTGTCTGCTTGTTCCATTAGTTATTGAGAGGGGTGTGTTCAAATCTTTCACCAAGATTGTGGATTTGTCCATACTTCCTTTTTGTCCTGTCCATTTTTGCTTTATATATTTTGAGACTATGTCATTAGATTCCTGCAGAGTCAGAACTTTTAATCTTTTTGGTGGGTTGAAATTTTTGTCATTATGAAATGTATAAGTCTTATTTTTTGGTTTTGTTTGAGAATGCCTTCATTTTTGAAAGACATAGAGTATTAGAATTCTAGGTTGGCATTTAAGGTCTTTCAGTACCTTAAAAACATTAATTCCTTTGTGCTCTGGCTTTCATTGTTTCTTTTAAGAAAAAACTATCTTATTCTCTTTTTTTTCTTATTATCTTTTTAAATAATTATCTTATTCTTGCTTCTTTGAAAGTAATGCCTCTTTTTCTCTGCCTTTAAGATTCTTGCCTTTCGGTTTTCAGTGTTTCACTATTATGTGCTTAGCTGTAGTTTCTTTGTAGTTATTCTGTGTAGGGTATCTCACATTTCTTTAAAATATGGCTTGATATCTTTTAACAGTTTAGGAAGTTCTCAACCATTATCTCTAAGTATCTCTATTCCCTCTCTACTTTCTCATCTCCAAATTTATCTGCTATGTTTTGATAATCTTTAATGCTCTTTTCTCTATTTTCCATTCTTTTGTCTCTCCATGCTTGTCTGATTTTTTCCTAAACTATATTCCATTTTATAAAACCTTTCTTAAACTGTGTCTAATCTATTAAAACCAGTTATTATATTTTTCATGTAAAGAATTTTATTTTATTATTTTCCTATAGTTTTTAATTGCCTTTTGAAATTCTTCATCTTGCCACTTAATTCTTTGAATATATGAAACATAGTTATTTTTAAGCCTATGCCTGATAACTCCATTATCTATATATCTTGTGTATTTGTTTGTAGTATCTGCATTTTCTTTTTCTTTTTTCTTTCTTTCTTTCTTTTTTTCCTTCCTTCCTTCCTTCCTTCCTTCCTTCCTTCCTTCCTTCCTTCCTTCCTTTCTTCCTTTCTTCCTTTCTTCCTTCCTCCCCTCCTTCTGTTTTGTCATCCATATCTTCTCATTTTCCTTATTATTTTAAGGATATTTTGAGACTTTATATCATGTTATCTTTCTCTAAAGAGAATTTCCTTTGGTTTCTAGTGAAAAGCTAGGCCAGGACTACTACCAGCCTCAATCTCAGATCATCTTAATCCAATGAGGAAATGAATTTATTCAAAGTTGGGCTTTAATCCTGGTAAGAGATGATCTCTTTTAGACTGTTTTTACCTCTAGAACACAGACCTTCTGGTTCACACACTAAAGCCTGGGTTATCACCAAGGCATTGCCTTTTAGTGGACTTAGAGTCTTGAAAGCTTTGCACAGTTTTCAACCTCTGCCACTGCTTTTTGAATTGGCAAGCACCTTGAGGTGAAAAACCAAACAAACGCTGGACTCAGCTCTCTAGGTTTCTTTTTTTGCTAGATATTGGACCTATAAATACCTACTTTCTGAAGGTCTTTTAAAAAGCTTTTGCTATGTTAAAAAACATATTTTGTTTACTTAAACAGTTGCTCTCAGCAGGAAGGTAAATTCTAAACAATCTCAATTGCTATTGCAGGAAGTGTAAATCCCTGTCATCTCTTCTCAATTTTATTGCAATAGCCTCTTAACTATTCTTCTCTGACCCTTTCCTTCTATTCAGAATGTAGCAGAGTAACCCTTTTAAACATGTGTCATATCATGTAATTCTTTTGCGCAAAATCTTCTAGCAGTTTCCTATTTCAGGAAAAGAAAAGGCTAGAAAAACTTGTGAAGGCCTATAAGGTCCTACATGATCAGGTCTCCCTTGGAGGGAACGGCCTCATCAGAAGAAAACTGGTGAGACAGAATAGAATTTCAACTAAAAGGCATTAATGGGGATAAAGAATGATATTACACATGATAATGAAAGTAATAAGGCTTCAAAAAGATGTAACAATCATGAATTTGTGTGCACCCAACATCATAGCCTCAAAATACTTTAAATAAAAGGAAAGATTACAAATAAAAATTGACAAATCCACACTCTTAGACTGATATTTTAACACATTCAGAAATTTAGAGATCAAGCAGATAAAACATTAACAATAAAATACTTGATGCCAAAACATAATAAACTTTATCTAACAAATACATAGAAAACAGGTCATACACAGGATAATGTTCAAGGGCAGTGTATATTTGTAAAATTATCTATGTACTAGGTCACAGAGCAAATCTCAAAAAAATCATGAAACTTATTTCACATATCTCTGACCATACTGCAATTAGGTTAGAAAGCAATGAATATATATATATTAAATATACCCCTAAGTATTTTTACTTAAAGCATAAGTCACCTGTGAATTTCAAATTATTTTGAAACAGCATTTCTGAAAATACTTGTGTTAAGTGTTTAAGAAACCAGAAAAAGAACAATAGTAAATCCAATGAATGTATAATGAAGGCAATAATAGTAATAGAGGCATTAATGAAATAAAAACAAAAATATTAATGAGAATGAATAAAACTAAAACTTGGTTCCTAGCAAGACAGATGAGGGGGAGAAAAACAAAGAGAAGAGAGAGCTGTACAGACTAATTTTGTATAGGTTCATATAGACTAAATCTTTAATGAACAAATAATCTCTGTTCTATAACAACTGTTTCAAAGAATAGAAAAAGAAGAAAAACTACCTATATCAGTTGAGGTCCAGTCAGAAAACAGAAACCATACAGTAAGAAGGTTTATATAAAGAATTTTTGGGGTACCTGGGTGGCTCAGTCTCTTAAGTGTCTGCCTTTTGCCTCAGGTCTTGAAATGGAGCCTTGCATGGGCCCTCTGCTCAGCAGGAGTCTGCTTCTCCCTCTCCTTCTGCCCCGAGCCTCCCCAACCCACCCCCCGCTCATGCTCTCAAATAAATAAATAAAACCTTTAAAAAGAATTATAACTATTTACAGGAGACCACACTAGTAGAACTTTTAAAGCCTTAAAGAATACCCTAGAGCTGAGGGAGAGTACCCAAGGAGGGAACAAACTTGGAGAGAAAGGGGTGCAGGAATCTCCTCCAAGGCTGGAATTCAGACCTCCTGGGAAAGGTATTGTAGCTCACTGGATGGAGGGCAGGTGTGCTGGCTTGATACAGGCCAGAGCTGGCTCACAGATGTCAGGCCAAGACTGTCCATGAGCTTGGGGGTGGAGAAAAGGATGTTCAATGACTTCACTGGGAAGCTGGCCAAGGTGCTTAGGAACTCAACAGGAACCTGCCCATTGGGGTTGCTGGAGCCACCTTCATGTCAAGGGTAAGGGGTGTCTGAAATTCACTGGGCATGAGCTCCATTGAATGTACAAGAGTGCTCACTGAGCAGCACCGTAGAAAGAAGGAAGAGCACACTTGAACCAAGAAGGAAAGATTTAAAATGACATTACTGCATTGTTTGTATTACCAAAGAACTGAAAGCAAACTTTCAAAAATAATGGAATAGAAAATTAAAATATGATATATTTATAAAATAGTTAAATATAGAGCTAAAATAAACTGGTCTATGTGTATCAACATACATATATCTCAAAGTTTTCAATGAAAAAATCACAGAAATATTGTACAGTATTATCCAATTTATAGCTTGAAAAATATACAGAATCATATAAATTATATACATGTAAAAATATATAAAATCATAATATATGAAGGAATGAATCAATTTAGGATATGGTTACCTTTGGGAAAAGTAAAATGAGAAAAGGATTGGGAAGAGGCATGTATAATATTTAATTATTTTAATAATATTTTATTCTTAGAAGATCTTATAAAAATGAAAAATGTGACAACTATGCTTCAATTTTTAAAAATGGAAAATGTTGACTGAATAAAGTAGTGTGTACTCATATTTTTATAATTTTCTATATACTTGCCATATTTTATAACAAAATATATTTTATGAGAAGGAATGAATAAAGTTTCCAATTGTCTGCCACAGAGATATTTTATGAGTAGTTATGAGTATTATTGTTTCAGGAACTTTTTCCCATAGGGATGATTGCAATCTGAGAGTGTCCCAACCTATGTTCTAGAGAGTTCTAATAGATACACTATGAGAAAATATGTCTCCATGCTTAATAAATTGACTCTTGATGGGTCACAGTATATATTGGCATATTCTGAAGGACAGAGAGAAAAAAGTTTTGAACTCCAAGAACACTTTATTAAGAATATTATCAGATTAATTTCCAACTTTCACTTGTCAGAGGGAACATTTTTTTAAAAATTTAAAAAAAATCTGTTTAACCAAAACTTTTCTGACCCCAGATTTTTTTTTTCAATATAGTACTCATTGATATCTTAATTGAATCCTATTACATGTAGCACTGGTAATTGCTGATTTGTTCAAATAAACCCTGGTTATGAAACACATAATCCAATCAGTAAATTTATATGAAAGAATTAAATATTAAAGAAATCATCTCTTTCTTTAAGCAGTCTGATTTCTCAAATGATAAACATGGTTCTTCGATCTTTGGTTTTATAGTCATACCTTATGAACCCATTTGTGATACCTTAGTTCAAGGCTTGATTTTCAACTAAAGAATCATTTGCAGTGGAAAATGCTCATTCATTCATTTATTAGATAGAGGTTGTTTTTTTTTTTTTACCTGTGCTAGGTACAGAATAGTTTTAAGATAATGTTGACCAATTCAACCAGTGAAATTATAAAAAAAAAATGGTATGACCTTGGAATAATGTGTTTCCTTCATTCAATGAATATTTATTGAGCACCTCCTATGTGCCAGACATTGTTCTAGGTGCTGATGATTATAAAAGATGTGAACAAGAAAGATAAAGTTTTTGACCAGTCCAGGGATTAAGAGAAACTTTAATTGTGATAAAGTATGATGACTATGACTATAGAAGAAATACAAGTTGATGTTTGAGAAGCTAGCTAGCCCTTGTCTATTACTTAACATTTATTTTTAGTACCTAATATGTGCTAGGCATTGTTGTAGAAATTGGAGGTATAGCAAGAAACAAATCAAAGTATCTCTTCTCATGGAGCATCATTCTTAGGGAGGTTAAAACTGCAACACTGGTATTTATTAGCACCATGCACCAAACCAATATTTTTCAAAGTATTTTTCATGCCACTATTGAAATATTAAATTATGCAGGTGGTGCACAGACTAATATGATACTCATTATGTATTTATATTTATATTTATATTTATATTTATATTTATATTTATATTTATATTTATATTTATATTTTATTCATGGCTCAAGATACGGTCTTTTTGTTTGTGTAGTGCAGATAATGATCTCTTCCTAATAGAATTTATTTAATTTTAAAAAGCTGAGTTCAAAGAAAAGTGTTTATATATTTTTAAAAGATTTTATTTATTTACTTGAGATAGA
Organism: Canis lupus baileyi; assembly: GCF_048164855.1. NCBI lineage: Eukaryota > Metazoa > Chordata > Mammalia > Carnivora > Canidae > Canis > Canis lupus. The sequence continues at coordinate 16,256,305 of NC_132868.1, forward strand.
GAGAGCACAGGAGTGGGGGGAGGGACATAGGGAGAGGGAGAAGCAGACTCCCCCTTGAGCAGGGAGCCCAGTGAGGGGGCTCAATTCCAGGATCCTGGGATCATGACCTGAGCCAAAGGCAGACTATCAACTGAGCCACCCTGGCACCCAAAGTAAAGTAGTTAGTAATAAGTATAGGTTATATGTAGACTTGACCAAAAAAAAAAAAAAAATGTTACAGTGATTCACCTGTGACAAAAAAAAGGGGGGGGGGGAATGAGGGGGGAAACACAGCTTTAACCCAAAGTTAGAGGTCCAGTGGTCAACAGTGTGATTCCATTACAAATTCTCAGGATAAACTTTCCAATATTTTGACATTTTTCCCAGTTTTGTTGAGAAGTGACCAACAAACATTACTGTATAAGTTTAAGGCATATGGCGTGATGGTTTGATTTACATAAAATTGTAAAATGATTATCACAATAGGCTCAGCTAATATCCATCATCTCATATAGATACAATGGAAAGAAAGAAAAAAAATTTCTCTTTGTGATAAGAACTTTTAGGATGTACCTTCTTAACAATTTTCCTATGTATCATACAGCAGTGTTAATCATAGTCATCATGTTGTATATTACATCCCTAGTAATTATCTTGTAACTAGAAATTTGTACCTTTTTGACCACTTTCGACCAATTCTCTTTCCCCACCCTCCGCCTCTGATAACCACATGCCTGATCTTTTTTTCCTAATGAGTTTGGTTTTGGGTGTTTTTTGCTTTTTAGATGCCACATATAAGTGAAATCACACAGTATTTGTCTTTCTCTGTCTGACTTACTACATTCAGCATAATATTGTCAGAGTCCATCCATGTTGTTATCAATGGTAGGATTTCCTTATTTTTCTGATGGAATAATATCCCATTGTGTATATAAATCAACATCTTGCGCAGCCCGGGTGGCTCAGCGGTTTAGCGCCGCCTTCAGCCCAGGGCCTGATCCTGGAGACCCGGAATCAAGTCCCACGTCGGGCTCCCTGTATGGAGACTGCTTTTCCCTCTGTGTCTCTGCCTCACTCTCTCTCTCCTTGTGTCTCTCACGAATAAATAAATAAAATCTTTTAAAAAATAAAAAATAAATCAACATCTTGAGTTAGCAGTTGTTAACTGTGGAAAAATAGGGGTCCAGTTTCATTCTTTTACATATGAATATTCAATTATCCTAGAGCCACTTACTGAAGGCATTACCTTTTCTCCATTGAATGTTCTTGGCTCCCTTGTCAAGTATTAGTTGAACCATATGCTTGGAGTTTATTTCTGGGTACTCAGTTCTGTTCCCTTGGTCTATTTGTCTGTTTTTATGCTTATACTGCACTGTTTTGATCATGATAGATTTAGAGTATAGCTTGAAGTCAGGGAGTCTGATGCCTCCTGCTTTGTTCTTCTTTCTCAGAATTTCTTTGGCTTTTTGGAGTCTTTTGTGGTTCCATATAGATGTTTTTCTATTTCTGTAAAAAATGCCATCAGAATCTTGATAGGGATTGCATTGAATCTATAGGTAACTATTGCCATTTTAACAATATGAATTCTTCTACCCCATGAACACTTTATATTATTTTCCATTTATTTGTGTCATTGATTTTTTTCATCACTGCCTTATAGTTTTCAGAGTAGAGATCTTTCATTTCCTTGGTTAAATTTATTTCTAAATATTTTATTGTTTTGATGTTATTATAAATGAGATAAATTTCTTTATTTCTTTTTCATAAAATTCATTGTTGATGTATGGAAACACTACTGATTTTTGTATGTTAACTTTGTATTCTGCAACTTTACTGAATTCATTGATTAGATCTAATAGTTTTTGGCTGACTTTTTTTCTCCCTCTCACATTTTAGGTTATTGATGTTACAATTTACATATTTTTATATTGTGTGACTATTAACAATATTATAGTTATGGTTATTTTTACTGTGTTCATGTTTTTAACTTTTAAGCTAAAGTTGTAAGTGAATTATGCACCACTATCACTATATTTCAGAATCTGTGACTATGTATTTATCATTACTGGAGAGATTTATGCTACTTTCTATTCAAAGTACTTCCTTTAACATTTCTTGTAAAGCATGAGTAATGAACTCCTTCAGCTTTTGATTGTTTGAGAAAGTCTTTATCTCTCCTTCATTTCTGAAGGACAGCTTTTCCAGGGATAGTCTTCTTGGTTTAAAGCTTTATTCTTTCACTGTTTTGAATATACCACACATTTGCTCCTGGCCTGGAGTGTTTCTTTTGAGAAACTCACTGATAGTCTTATGGGGGTTCCCTTCCATGTAACTTCTCTTTTTCTCTTGCTGCTTTTAAAATTCTCTCTTTGTCTTTGACTTTTGGCAATTTAATTATACTGAGTCTAGGTGTAGCCTTACTGGGGTTCAACCTATTTGAAGTCCTTAGGTCTTCATAAATATGGATGTCCATCTCTCTTGCTAGGTTCAGGAGGTTTTCAGCCATTATTGATTTAAATATACTTTCTGCCTTTTTCTTTTCCTCTTCTGTTGTCCCATTTTATTGAATTCCTACATTGTGAGTATTGGCTTTTTTATAGTATTTGTAAATCTCTTAAGTATTGTAAATCTCTTAAGTATTCTTCATTCTTTTTCTTTTTGCTCCTCTGATTGGATAATTTCTAGTGTCCTATCCTCCAGATCATTGACTCTTTTTATCTGCATGGTCAAATCTACTTTTGAAAATCCTGAATTCTTCAGTGAGGCTATCGTATTTTTTTAACTCCAGGATTGTATGTTTGCTTTTGATGATTTCTATTGATTTGTTGATCTTCTGGTTTGTTCATGAATTTTTTCCCTAATTTCATTTAGTTGCCTATATATTTGTGTAGTTCATTAAACTTCTTTAAATGATTTATTCTGAATTCTTTGTCTGATAGTTCATAGATCTCCATTTCCTTAAGATTGGTTTTTAGGACATTATTAGTTTCCTTTGGTAGTGTCATATATTCCTGGGATTTCATGATTCCTGAAAATTCTGCAGATTCTGGAATCTGCACATTTGAGTAATTGGATTCCTCTTCCAGACTTGAGAGTTTTGCTTTGGCAGAGACTGATTTTCACCAGTCAGCTCAGTTTGGGTTTCTGGGTGTGTGTGCTGGTAATGTCCTTTAGCACTGAGACCTGCTATTATGGTCTGTTTTGGGGAGAGGTGACTGCTCAAACTCTGAAGTTGAGGATAGTGGAAGGGAGAGTATGCTACTGGCTGAGAATAGTTAGACAAGACTGCTGACTTGGGTCCCTAAGTGAGGCTGTGGGGTGGACATTGCTGTTGCCTGGATTCTCTGATCAGGCCTACTAGAGGGTCAGGACTCATACTATATTCAGTTCTAGCTGGGGCTATGAATTAGCTTCCTACCCTAGTGTGACAGCTGGCCAGGACCCAGGGCTTGTATGGTTCTGTGGAGATCTGAATCAGGCCAGAGTGTTCACGGAATTTTCTCATCAAATGAGACCACTGGTTTTGCTCTACAGACAGGAAAGCCATGGGCTACGCTCTCTGCTCAAGGGCTCTGTAATCAGAGCTTGTTGGATGGGCTATGTGGTTTCCCATGTGCTAGGTTCCTTGGTCAGGCAGACTGGAGGCTGTATTCATTACTGAGTGTGGCTACAAATTCTTTTCCCTGCCCAGAGAGTGGGAGAAGCAGCTCCGAGGCTGGGAAAGTTCTGTGTTGTTTTCATTCCAGTGAGCCTGGGCTCCAAGTTCTTTGGCTGAACAGGTGCACTGGCTTTGCTCTGTCCACTGTTGGCTCTACCTGCTTTTGTCTTGTCTCCAGCACCACTGTGCTACAATTTCTAGGCATCCTCCACAGCCCTCCAGGTGTCACAGCAATGGAGGAAGCATCTCCGCTCCCTTGCCTAGATAGGAAAGGCAGGGGCCGCTCCAGGCAACTCTCAATTTCCCCAAATTTAGGAGAAGCCAGGAGCTACCCTCCACACAATGGATTAATCCCTCTGCCTATTCTGAGGATGCTCTGCTCTGCCTACCCATCTTGACAGGAGCATCACTGGGCTACAGCTCCCAGGCGTTCTTGCCAGCCCCTGTGGTCAGACGCCGTAGGGACACACTCCCCAGAGCTCCTCTCCTGGACTTGGGCAAACCATGCCTTAGGGCTGGCAGAACTTCTCATTGAAGAGTCTGAATCAAGCAGATCTGTACCGCACTGAGTTCCCTGCTCAGAATACAATACAACACTGACTTGGTTATGTGGATGAGCAAAGCTGCTGATTGTGATGACTACTTGAGCACTGCCTGTATGAACTTGGTCTGCCAAGATCTGCATGCTAATTGTTGCAAGCCCCTCACCCCTCCTCTGTCACAATCAGATTCCCAGTGGTTGAGCCCTGAAGATTCCACTACAATCTCTGTGGGGCAAGATCACAATTGTGGCTCTCACAAAGTGACCCACAATGCTAGAGGGAAGGCTGGTTGTCCCCTTGGGTTCCTTTTTCCCACTGGAGGAGCTGCAGGTGTGGGAGAGACTTCTCTGCATACTGCTATGCTGGCCTAGGGGAGGGGTAATGCAGCCAGTGTAGCTGATTTTCTTACTCTTTTAGTGCAATCTGTCTTGGTCTCTGTGATTGGGGGACCAGGAGATTGCTTTAGCCTCATCCCCATGTTCTAGGATTGTCTCAGTGGTGTCTTGTTATTGAGTAGTTGTTAGTTGTTCTTCTCAGGAGGAGGAAAAAAGTCAAGAATAAGTCTATGTCAGCCTCTTGGTGACATCATCCCCCTAAAGTTTTTATAGCTACATGACATAAACTCAGTTCTGGGGGAGGAGGAGAAAACAGATGTAAAACATCCTTTATTCCACTCTCCTGTAAACTTCTCAGAAGTAGGGAAAGTCTTATTCATTGTTCTTGATATAGTGTCCTACACTTAGTAGGTACTAAGTAAATGCTAGATGAAGGAATGAAAGAATTAACTAATGAAATGGGGAATACTCTGGCCTGACTGAATGTAATTAGCCGTAGGGCATGAGAAAGAACAATCTCTCTGAACCAGTCTACAAGAACAATTTAGGACTCTGCCCTGAAGATTCAAGATCTGCCTTTCTAATAGAAGGAACATAAAAGAGATTAACCTTTCTGCTATGTGACTACAGACCAACTGGTACAGCTTGCCTTATATCACTGCCATAGAAGAACAGAGATAATGAAAAACCTTCACCAAGTTATATGTGTATTTTAGAGGACTGATTAAATTAAGACCCCATTAAATAATCTTTTACCACCACCAGGGTCTCTGTATTATGCTATATCAATCCAAAGAGAACCCATAGAAACTGCAAATTATAGAGAGAGCTCTCTTTGAACCTATAGTAACTTTAAAAGGGGGGTGGAGAAAAGAACCTTTGAAAAGTGGCTTTCTGACAATTTTATGTGGGAGAAAAAAATTACAAAAATGCAAAAATATGGCTATCTTCCATATTTTCTGCAGCTTAAGAATAAAACTTTATACCCCTCTTTTCAAAATGTTAATTCCTGCCTTCTTTAGCTACTGAAGGAACCATTTTTCTATTTCGAGACTGAAGAATTAAAAGGTCACTAATTTTTCTTGGTAATAGAAAATCCCAAGGAATAGTTTAATTTTAGGAACTAAGGATTCGATTATGATGAACAGCCTATATTTTTATTTTTTGCTGTGACAATTTAAAGAATGATTCTACAATAGTCAATGGCTCACAGTCACATCAGTTCAACCAGGAATTAGTCTCTTTTCCTTTCCAAGTTGTGATTGTCTCACAGTTACCAAACACAAATGAAGTTAATACCCTAGTCCTACTGATGTCATTCTTGGTTTTCTTGTCAACTGTCATGAGAAATTTTGTCATTAGGCAGGTTGGTAGATGCCTACTGCCAAGTCCTCTTGCCTCATTAGACCAATTTCATAAGCCTTTCTGAATCTATTTGGTAGGAATGGAATCCAGACATCCATGTCTGAAATTAAATTCTCCCAGCAGTTACACCCCAAACATCTCTTTGCTTTCCATTTTTTTCTTGGCTATGGTATGAGTCAAGTTGGATAGGATGAAAATGGATTGCTCAGCTCTTAGACTTGTCATTCTCTATGGAACATGCATATGGTCTTCTCAATTTGAACAATTCCTCGGAGTAGGATTCAGTCTTTGATCTTGCCTAACCTGTCAATAGCTTGACAAGGGAGAAAATGGCCCTTTTTTTTTTTTTTGTTTTGCTAATACATCTTTGATATATGCTATGTCTAGATCTACTTACAAGTAGTTGCTATGTCAAGTCCTTTGACTGCCCTTGCAAATCAATCAAAGGATCTACCATTTCTGTGTAACAAAATAAATGATTTCTCAGTGCTGACTGACATTTCCACAGTAAAAGATCTTTTACAAGCATGCATTTTGTAAATCAAAAGTATGGTAAATACAATATACACAGAATATGCTTTTCTCCCAATGACCAAATAAGTGAGGATTATTTATTCACTTGTTTGCATATTTACACTCACATTTTTGTTTGGGGACATGTCAAGTAAGAGATTAGAAGGCAATTTTCACACAAAGTCCCAAAGAAACATGATGTTATTCTGTGGAAGTTATTTGATTGTTCTTCATAGTCTTTTCCTTTCAATTGGCATTTAGAGAACTAGCCACACAAGCTGCTCCGTACCTTCCTGCATGATACCATTTCTTCCTGTTCTCCTTATCTGTACCTGCGAGGATGCACAGCTTTCTCTTTTTTCTTTCTTGTGGGTTTGTGCAGTTTCTTGATGTTTGTGACAGGCCACGATAGGGGAAGCTTTTATCACCGTGGGGTTTGGAGGCCTCAGTAAATTGAAAATTGCAAATGAAATCCACTGGGCTTGAATTCATCAGCTATTATGTCAGATGACCTTTGGCAGCTGCTGATAAAAATGAGAGAATGTTAGCTCTGATCCAATTTTCAGCACTAACCATTCCTTTTCAAATCCATTCACAGTCAGGCAGCAGACACATGGGAAGTGAAAATGATAGGGTTTCAAGAGAACGGCATTGTGTTGCAGATTAAGATTTTCTCCCCCTATTTCTAGAGGTCGGCCCCCGGGCCCCTGTCTGGTATCTACCTATTGTCCAATCAGTTTCAATATCTGCTTCAGAGGACATGTTAGCCATCCTTACAGATAAGTGCTTACAGGAGAGAATGTTGGACTTAATAGTTTTGCTTAGGAGGCATCAAGGGTCGCAGTGTAGCAATATTGACTGGCACATGTTAGTTTAATCTGACATTCTAAGGAATGTGACACTAGATTCTTTTAGAGTTGTTGATCTCTAGGTGATTTTTGTTACCAGCTCTGGTTTTATAAAATTTATTTTTGCACAACTATTTATATTCATGAGTCCAGAGATATTCTAAAATGTCTATCATAGCCAAGCAAAGGCAGCCTAAGCTTGTCTAAATAATGTACAGATGCCAAAATTATGAAACTGGGAACCAAATGACTTGTGTGTATTCTGTTCTTGCAATCCGGTTAAATATAAATGCCATCAATAGTATTCCAAGAGCTAGATTATCATGAAATAAATGAGTTTCTACCGACTGGTAGGTTACTCAATAAAAGTAATAGATTTTTAATATGTAGTTGGGGAAAATTTGACTTATTTTCCACTGAGGTACATGAACCAACAAAATAACACAATAGATAGTTGAGTCATCAGTATGATTTCCCAACCTATGAAACACCAAAAGCCTTCTGAAAATAAAGAAAACTGAAATTAATCATTTTCCCCCTCATTTGGCTGTTCCAAAAAGAAAAATAAATTCTCTTCAATCCTTTGAGTTTATTGATGGAAGAGTCCAAACAAATGTGAAGTCAAAAAGCATCAGATGATTGAAATCCATGTATCACTATAACCATTTTTTAAATCCAATTAACTGAAAAATCTTAAATCTTATTTATATAGGTTTTCTTGATATGCAGATGCTTTCATATTTTCCCTTGACACTCTATTGGTTGACATTATATGAAAATATGTATATATGTTAATAATGTTGCAAGATGGCTTAGATGGCTCTTCTAAATACCAATCTTTGGAGGAAAAATATGGTTCTAAAGCTTCCTCATAAGAAAAGCAAAATCAGTATATATATATATATATATATATATATATATATATATATATATATATAATGTGTGTTATCCATATAATAATCTTACTTTTAAAAAGTAATTATTTAAAGTTAGCATCTCACTGTTTTTCCCCCTGTCTTTTCCTGGTACTCTTAATTTTTTTGAAAGAACATTTTTTTGCTGTCTAATGAGCATAGATAAGTGAAACACCTAACGGTGGTGTCCAAAAATAAAAATGCATATTAAAAGTCAATTATTATTGAATAATATTTTAAAGGACTCAAAGTTAAACTGTAAGCAATGATTGAATATAAAATTAAGTAGGACCATTCAACCAAAAGATATTAATTCAGTATACTTGGGACTGTCTTTGGTTTCCTCAGATAATTGATATTCTAGATTTTTTCTTAAGCCAATGAAGACACACATTTTAGACTCTCATAGATATGGAAAACCTTGATACATGGTTTCCTGGTCTGACATACTTCTATCCATTTGGACCCAGGGAAGTGATGACCTTATTGGTTCTGTAAGAACAGCACTACAACTTTGTATGGGTTAACCAAACTACCCTTCAGAAAGAGCAGAAAACAGCTCCTACTACCTAAAGGCTAAATTCTATACCTTCACAAGTTTATCAATGACTACAGTCACACATCACCCGGTTCATCCATATTCATGTGGCAGGACTTGTTTCTCTGAGTTATAGCTTCCTCAAACCTCTATCTGCCTTTAGGTTTTACAATGGATACTGCCACTACTTCCAAAAAGAAGCAGATGATTTAACAATGAGCATGGTTTTAGGGAACTGCATCTATGACAGCCCAAGTCATTCAGCTTGGACCCAGTCAGCTAACAGGAATCTGCCAGAAAAAACAGCAGCACCCACACTTGGCTAGGCCCTAGGGCCTGGCTTTCAGCCACTGTGATCTGCATGCTCAGATAGATGGAGCAATTAGATAGGCCTGTTAAGTCTTATGTTTTCATTATTGATTTATACCATGAACTCAGCATGATTATTGAACCAGACCAGCCAGTGAAACAAATGAGTCATTGATCTTTACATAGGCTTATATTTCCAATTTATATTTGAGAAGGAAATACATAGATATACCATTATTTCTGGTATTTTGTTCAAAGGCTTGAACAGAAATTTAGATAATTCCTTGTTCCCACCTCCTGACCTTTCATTGTCATTCCTTCTATAGAAACACTATCTAATAGAACTTTCTGTTGTGATGGAAATGTTCTACTCTATCCTGTCTAATACAGTAGTCACTAGCCACATGTGGCTGTTAAGTATTTGAAATGTGACTAGTGTGACTGAGGAGCTGTATTTTTATTTTAATTTTATTTTCATTTAAATTGAAATAGCCATGTATGGCTAGTGGCTACCAGATTGGACAATGCAGCACCTTTATAGCATGCATATGAACTTTTCTCCTCTCTCCATGAATAGCACTTGTTGAAATTCTACCTCTTTTTCAAGACCCTACTTAAATACTATACCTTTTATAAAGCCTTTATGAATTCTCCCACCATTACCTCCCCCATCTCTGAATACATATCATTGTGTACCTCTGATAAATTTCTGCCTTGTATTATAATTATCTGCTCTACTGTACTATAAACTGCTTAGGACAGGGATTGTGTCCTCCCAGAGATAGATGGTCTGCAGCCAATATTGAGAAATTAAACCGAGTTGCAGGTTTTATTGTGGGAGGAAGGATATTTTTTTTTAAAGATTTTATTTATTATTCATGAGAGACAGAGAGAGAGAGAAGCAGAGACATAGGCAGAGACAGAAGCAGGCTGCATGCAGGGAGTCCAATGCGGGACTCGATTCTGGGACGGCGAGATCACACCCTGAGCCAAAGGCAGATGCTCAACCACTGAGCCACCCAGGCATCCCGAGGATATTATTTTTTAATACATGCTTATTAGAGAAGCACTGACACTTCATCATCCTTCTTCTCATGCCTTCTTTTTAAAATGAATTTAGGAAAACTGCATTATTTCCCTCTCCTGATTAATCTGTTAGCACCAAAGTAGAAATGCAAAACAAAGCGATTATACTTTCTCCACATCTTCATAGACAACAACACAGTCTATACATATAGAAAAAACTCACTAAACACTTCCTGAATCAATACATAAATGAGTGGAGAATTCTTATCCAATTTTCAAATACCTTTAAGTCCCTGCATCAAGGAAATGTGCTTATTATGGCTTCTAATGTTAGAAAAATTCCTTCTAGAATATTCACCAAAGTTTTTGCTCAAAAATAAACTCAAAGAACTGTTCTATGCCTTGATTGTGTTAGTGGTTCACAACTGTATGTGCTTGTCAAAACTCAGAGCTCTATACTTAAGAAGGTGTTTTACTACATACAAATTTTTTATTTTTAAATTATTTATTTGTTTGTTTGATTATTTATTTATTTGAGAGAGACAGAGTGAGCGGGAAGGAGAGAGAATCTGAAGCAGACTCCACTAAGCACAAAGCTCACCCGGGGCTCAATCTTAAGACCAGAGATCGTGACCTGAGTAAAACCAAGAGTCCAACACTTAACTGACTGAGCCACCCAGGCACTCCTACATATAAAATTTTTTGAAGCTGTGTAAAAATACTGTGTACTTTAGTAATGCTTATAATTTTAAGTAACAAGTTAGCATTTGAGCACTAAATTGGTGATATTTATATAATATATAATACTATCTTTATTCAATTGTGTCTTTCTGTGGTGCCATATAATACCTAATTGACCTCCCTAGGAATAGTGAGGTAATCTAAGACAAGTGTTCTATGATTAAAAGAACACTAAATGTGGAGTTGGACCTTATTTTCAAAACCCAATTCTTCCACTTACTAATTCAGACTATTACTACTAATTACCAAATTATATTATACCAGCTTACACTTGCTGAATACCTGTTGTAATGCTCTGCTCTCAGGACTCTATTTAAGTTAACTCAACCCTCCACCAACCCTATAAAGTCAGTATTATTATCACCACTTTAAAGATGAGGAAACAGACATAGAAACCTCTCACTATTAGCGTGATAGACTCAGGAGGCAGGTTTAAGCAGCATACCTAGGCTCTTACCCATCTTACCATCTCTGAACATGTATTCTCTTCAATGAAAAGAAGATAATTTTAAGATAATACTATTTTCTTCCCATCTCAAAGGGAAGGATGCTCTTAGGGTCAAATGAGATATGAATATGTAGGCGTGATTACCCATTTAGTAATTGTGCTTAGTACTTGTACTTGGTGTTTTAAGTTAAGGTTGGAGTGCCTTTTCCTGTATGTAGGAAAGACATTGATCCCAAGGATGCCACATTTGCTGACAAGAGGTCCTCCTCATTCTCATTTTCACAAGTAGTCATGACTGTACTTAAAGAAATCAGGGAGCAATAAATATTTCAGCCTCCTGATACCTACCTATATAGCAAATCCTCTGGGGTCATTTTTCCTTTGTGCAAAATCTGGGAAAGAAGAAAAGGAAGAACAGATGAAGAAGGGAAGGAGCTGGAGGTTGAAGGGAAAAGTGGGAGAATCTCCTGGAACTCACTGAAAAAACACAATTAATTCAACCAACAAGAACAATTGTAGCATTTTCCTTTGCCTCTGCCATTTACTTAGCTGGGTACTGTCCGATTCACAAAACACTAGCCTGGATGGATTCTTAATGTAAAACTTTTTAAAAGAGTAATTAAATGCTTCAATATCAGAGCACTTAGAAATTGTTTCTTGTTTCCAGAACATACACAAAATATGTATGGGGAGGAGGGGTGGTTAAATGACGTTAAATTGTTCAACCTAAACATTTTACACCTAGTCATTGTCTGTGAACAAATTACTTTAATGGTACCACATGTCCATGCACTTAAATTTGTTAGTTTATAAATACCCCAAATTATGTCCAAACAGATTTATGATTATAGATCAAACTCTACTAATTAGGACCATCTACCAACATATTGTACTCATTTCCTTTTTATAAAGGAAAAGCAGATATTCTGATGAATAAGAGCCAGTGGTTTTAATGAGTTCGGGTTAAGTGGAGACCTTACAGAACGTAGCTGATTGTAGTAAAACATAAAATACTGTGTTTCTTCACACTTCTTGCAAATGCAGCCTCCAGAGGATATATAATGTTTACTTTTTTTAAGTGGGACAAGAAGAGAAGTATTCAGAGTCAGGATAAAATCTTTTTAGTTCTTTTGGTCAGTGAACATTAAGTATGATTCAAGTCTAAAGTTGACATTAACCGTTCCTTTTGATTATGGATAATAATAATAGTAATAGCTTCAATTCCTCACATGTTTACCCATACTAATGTAATGCAGGGTAAATCACTCTAACTGTTACAATCAGTAAACTCCCAAGTCCCCAAAATGGCTTAATACAAAAAAACTCTGATAGATAACAGTGGAGTCTGATATGGGTCAGGTGGCTCTTCCTTGTGGCTTTTTTCTAAATGATGATTCAAGGAAGCACCTTCCTTCCATCCTGCAAATTGGCCCTCTCAAAGACTTTTACTTCTAATACTGTGGATGTAATAGAGAGGACTTTACCCACTCCAGCCTTCAAGTCTACATTCCATTGGTAAGTCTTGCAACCTCACCTAGATTATCAGGGAACTGAGAAATGTAGTTTAGCTCCTTGCCAAGGAAAATGAAATGGATGGTGAACCATAATGTTGCATCTGCCATTGACACCGTACTTTACATATATTGACTCATTTGATGTGTGCAAAAATACTAGAAAGTAAATATTATTAACCTCACTTCATAGATGGGAAGCCAAAGATGGAAAAAACTTAAACAAGTTGCCTAATTTTTACACAAATGGTGGAGCCAAGATTCAAACAGAAACTGTCTTTAAAAAAACCCACAAAATTTAATGAATGAACATGCAAAATATATATAAATGGGTGAAGCCTATAAAAAAAGAAGAAATAGAGCTGGAAATTTGGTTATGACAAATGCTTAGGCTCAGTAATGAAGAAATGAAAATTTAAGGGGGAAAATTTTTAACTTGTGAAGTTAACAACAGCAACAAGAAGTTTAATGCTATATCCAATACTAACAAGGGCATAGTAGAAATAATATTGAAAAGAGAGATACTGAAGTATTAATGCTGGTTGTTTTATGTTGGTGGATTTATGGATGATGGTCCTCACTGATTTACCTTAAAAAATGTTCGCATTTTGTAAACGCATTAACACCTATGTACATACACATGGACACATAGTGTATAACTGCTTTCTAGAAAACCCCAGTTTGGCCATGGCAGGGGGCAACTCTCCCCATATAATGAATGTACCACTTTAAAGAAATATGGAGGCATGCATGGTCCTAAAAACTTCTACTATCTGTTTATTCTAACAAACAAAAAAAATCACTTATGATATGACTACAGAAGAATGAGACTGATTCATTTCTGTAGCTTGTGGGATCTGTCATCAGTTTATTGTCACTCCTGGAACTTGTGTCTCTTAAATTCATTTCTATAAAGAAATATTGATTTTGGCAGTAATAAAGCTGTCAGAACATTAGTGGAGAGATAATATTATCACATAATTAAAAAATAAACTATCACGTGTTATCCACTAATAATAGTCATATGGATAGCGATGTAAAGGCTGTACATGCAGAATAAAGTATGTTTAAGAAGACAGATTCTGAAAAAATGGACAAAAAGATATGGGGTAGTACAGAGGATGGAGTGTTTCATAGTGCTTATGTGTCTGGCCATTTGCAGAAATCCATTTCAATTCAACAACCAATTCAGATACATTCTTTATTTTTGTAGAGATTTTCCACCAGGACTGCAAATGATAAGCCCAGTTTTTAAAAGTCTAAAATTTGTGATTAGAACCAGAGAGCTTTTATTTTTTCTAGCCTAAGAACATGACCATTCAAATCTTTGTTTTTTTCCTCTTTAGACCCTAAGTCTCATCATTTTGCAGTGGTGTAATGACAAATGAGGTTACTTCCATTTTTGTTTTGCTAGCAGGGCTTCTAAGATGACCAGACCCTTCTGCTGTGGAATATATCTTAAATTTCACATCCATGAATAAACATTAAGGCTTCCTGGCTGACCATATCTTTTCACATGCATAAGAATGTGGTTCTTCTTGTACCATTTTTCTTTAGCCCAGGATATCTCCTTGCTCCCACCTGTAGGTTCAACTTTATGTTCAACCCCAAGCAGGAAGTATGAATTATTTATTACTCATCTATCCTTTTTTTGGAAGGGGGGGAGCAAGCACACATGTGCAGGAGCAGAATGGAAGGAGGAGCAGAGGGAGAGAAAATCTTAAGCAGGCTTCATACCTACCTCAGATCCTGAGATCATGACCTGAGCCGAAATCAAGAGTCAGATGCTCAACCAACTGAGCACCCAGGTGCTCCTATTACTCATTTATTTAAATCTATCTCATTCTTTATGAAGGATTTCAAACAGATAATAAGCTTTGCTACTCATCACCCTACAACCTTCAGCAAATGATCCACTGCTTAGGCATCCCATAGCTGGATCTGACCCCCTCGCTCCAGTTTTCTCCTATAGAGCTCACATACTGGCACCACCTAGATCCTGTCTTATTGGCTTCAAAGTCCTTCATTCAACTTCCAGGTCCTAGATCTACATCACAGTCTGTTCTAAGGAATCTTTGATCGAACTCTCTTTTATAGAGCCCCATGGGGAAAAAATAAAGAAAACAATATGTGGTGATAGTATTTTTACGAAAGTCATACCAATTTCCATGTTCACATCCCTCAGAAAGAAAAATTCACATTATTGAATTCATGGGAAGGACAATGCTTACAACTCTTTTGTGGGAATATTTGTCCAAAGTTTCCCCATTTTCTGTTTAATGTTGAAACTAAAGAACTAAAGGGATCTGTCCAATAAGCTCCTCCAATGAAACAATGGATGGTATTATTGTCAATCAAACATTGCAAGAGTGCTTCCTCATCTCTTTGAAGCAAATGCCCAAATCCCTTACAATCTAGAGAATAGACATACGCTTAAACCTATGTAAAATAAGAAAATAGGGGCCTGAAACTAATATTTGATGTCTGAATTGCATATACTAGTGAGTTTTTGACTGAATGATTTATTCAGATGTTCCCATCTTAAGAATTCTAACACCCAAAACATGAATTAGTTTTTCTGATACTAATCTGCTCCCTCAGCTTCTCTAAGTAACATTGCCCAAATTTTTAATATATTTTTATTGTGGTAAAATATACATATACCACGGGCTACCCCAGCCCTTTGTAACTTGTATTCTACTTTCTGTCTTTACAAATTTGCCTATTCTAGATATTTCTTATAGGTGGAATCATATAATATTTGTACTTTTGTGTCTGGTTTATTTCACTCAGCATAATGTTTTTGAGGTTCATCCATGTTGTAATATTTATCGGAACTTTATTCCTCTTTATGACCAAATAATATTCCATTGAATATATATACATATTTTGTTAATCCATCCATCTGTTGACAGACACTTGGGTTGTTTCAACCATTTGACTATTGTTAATAATACTGCAATGCATGCAAGTATCTGTTTGAATCCTGTTTTTAATTCTTTGCGTATATAACTGGATACCTAGGAGCTGAATTACTATGTGATAAGGTTTAGCTTTTTGAGGAACCTCTAAACTGGTTTCCACAGCTCCTGCATCACTTTACATTCTTACCAGCAGTGTATCAGGGTTCAAATTTCTTTTGTGTGCGTCCTCCAACTTTATTCTTCCTCTTCCAGATTGTTTTTGCTATTCTGGGTCCATTGCAATTCCTTATGAATTTGAGAATTGGCTTTCCCATTTCTAGAGAAGAAAAGGCTTTTGGAATTTTTATGGGAATTGCATTGAATCTGTAAATAGTTTTGAATAGTACTGACATCTTAACAATGCTAAGGATTTCTACCCATGAACATGAGATATCTTTCCATTTATTTAGATCTTCTTTAATTTCTTCCAGCATTGTTTTGTAGTTTTAAGTGTACAAGTCTTTCACTCCTTAGTTAAATTTATTGCTAGGTCTTTTATTCCTTTAGGTACTATTGTAAATGGAATTGCCTCCTTCATTTTCTTTCCAGATTGTTCATTTTTGTCATATACAAACCCAGCTAATTTTTGTTGGTTGGTCTTGTTCTCTGTAACTTGCCAGAGTTTATTAGTAATAGTTTTCTTTTTTAAACAATTTATTTATTTATTCATGAGAGACACAGAGATCGAGAGGTGGAGACATAGGCAGAGGAAGAAGAAGGCTCCCTGCGGGGAGCCCCATGCAGGGAGCCCCAGGCAGGACTCGATCCCAGGACCCTGGGGTGATGACCTGAGCCAAAGGCAGATGCTCAACCACTGAGCTATCCAGATGCCCTTAGTAGTAGTTTTCTGTAGTAGGTTTTTTTTGTTTTGTTTTGTTTTTGTTTTTGTTTTTGTTTTTGTTTTTGTTTTTGTATTTTGGGGAGTTTTCAATACAAAGGATTGTGTCCTCTATGAATGGTGATAGTTTTACTTTCTCTCTTTGAATTTCTTTTTTCTTGTCTAATTTCTCTGGCTAGAACTTTTAATACAATGTTGAATAGCAGGGTATTCTTATTTTGTTCATGACTTTAGGGAGAAAACTTTTGGTCTTTTGCCAACAAATATATTAGCCATGCGTATTTTCATTAATGCCCTTTATCGTGTTGAGGAAGTTCCCTTCGTTTCCTAGTTTTCTGAGTTTTTTTTTTTTTTTTATCCAGGTAAAGTTTTGTATATCATAATGTCTTGAGTAGAGAATAAGTATGACATATAACAACTCTTTGCTTAGTGTCTGGGTCTCTTGTAGTAGGGAAATTTCTGCATCATTGTTTCTCTAGCAGGACCAAAGTTAGTCTGATTCAAAGGAAGGGATCATTGATTTTGTCAAGTATATGGTATAAAATTTTTGCTGCTAGTCTGAACAGTTCTGCTTTCTTAGGTTATAATTTATGCCACTTCTGCCTATGGATCCAGACTACACATTTGTGTTGGCCCTTGAACCGGGACTAAGTCTCTTCACATACCAAAAATACTTTAGTCTCTAATCTCCGCTCTTCCCACTAGGTTGATATTATCTGCAGAACTCCATTTCCTATGTTGATGACTTCTTCCCTCTATCCCCAGTCTGTGGCCCTCGATCAGTGTCTCCTGACCTACCAAGCCTTAAGTCAGCCTTTCAGCATCTCTTATCAAGCCTCCCATCCTCCTACCCCAGCTTCTTGGGCGTTCTTGGTGACTTGGTTGTTATGGCCACTTCTGACTTTGAGAGCCTATCTCCATACAGAGTTCTAGATGTCATTCATACATCACCACTTCCTACTCTCTCTTCTGGCCTGATACACGGGTATTCCCCAGCTCTCTTTGATTTCCACAAAAAAACCAATCGCATAAGGCATGTGTGTGGAGCAAACTACACTGAAGCTTTAGGGAAATGGTTTAGGTTTATAACCCAGTAATATAACAAAGTAGAATATCAGATTTCACTATTCTTAAAAAATCTGCTTAGCCATTTGTGCTGATTGGAGGTCTAGTTTCCTATCATGTTGCATATCCCCCTCTTACTTTCACTCCACTGCTCACTTTATTATGCAGAGCAGTTCAGTTCTTTTTAGTCTATTCTAAACTAGATTCTGGTGTCCCATTGCATATCAACATACTCATTCTTGTGCTGAGTCTCAACCTTCCTTCTTCCCTCCACCAAAAATGAAAAGAATAGCATAGAGATGTTTTGCTTTCCTCATATGAATCAGGCCACCTCTTTTAGAAAATGGAAAAGACTACAGTCAGTTTGGGCTTTAAATAACAGAGTTTCTCTCTCTCTCTCTCTCTCTCTGTCTCTCTCTCTCTCTCTCACACACACACACATACACAGATGCCTATAAATAATACACTTGAAATACTTAAATACTTTTTATGTATGTCAAGAGACAGGATATCATATATAGTACCCTGATTCCATGATTCCCAAACTGTGTGCAAAGGATCCCAGAGTATTATAGTGAACTCACAGGGAGTGCTATAGGATACTTTATATTTTTGAAGGAAAATACAGACACTGTGCAAACAACCAACTCTAGATGGTCCGTAGCTTCAACATTAGATTGTTCTATTCCATTTGGTGATCTCAAATCTTTGCAAAGCTGAGTTTCCTGTTATTGCTTTGATAAAATGCAAGTACCATAGTAAAATCAATATGGAACAGAAAATAAGAAAAGTGAGAACCCCATTACTATTTAACATAGTAATAGTAATAGGAAGTCATGGCCTCAGCAGTCAGGCAACAAAAAGAAATAAAAGGCATCCAAATTGTCAAGGAATAGTCAGACTTACATTATTGGCAGATGATATGATACTGTATGTAGAAAACCCCAGACTCTACCAAAAAATTGCTAGAACTCATACATGAATTGAGCAAAGTTTCAGGATATAAAATCAATGTGCAGAAATCTGTTGCATTTCTATATACCAGTAATGAAGCATCAGAAAAAGAAATCAAGGAATTGATCCCATTTGCAATTGTACCAAAAGCCGTAGGATACATAGGAATAAATCTAATTAAGAAGTAAAAGATATATACTCCAAAAACTTTAGAACACTTATGAAAGAAATTTAGGACACAAAAAAATGGAAAAAACATTCCAGGCTCTTGGGTTGAAAGAACAGACATTGTTAAAATGTCTATACTACCCAGAGCAATATACACATTTAGTGCAATTCCCATCAAAATACCATCAGCATTTTTCAGAGTTAGAATAAACAATCTTAAAATTTGTATGGAGCCAAAAAAGACCCTGAATAGCCAAAGCAAATCTGAAAAAGGAAAACAAAACTGGAGGCATCTTGATTCTGGACTTCAAGCTATATTACAAAGCTGTAGTCATCAAGGCAGTATGATACTGGCACAAAAACAGACACATAGATCAGTGGAACAGAATAGAGAACCCAGAAATGGACCTTCAACTCCATGAACAACTAATCTTCAACAAAACAGGAAAGAATATCCAATGGAAAAAAAGTCTCTTCAACAAATGGTGTTGGGAAAACTGGATAGCAATATGCAGAAGAATGAAACTGGACCATTTTTCTTATACCATACACAAACATAAATTCAAAATGGAAGAAGTACTTTAAAGTGAGATAGGAAATTATCAAAATCCTAGAGGAAAACACAGACAGCAACCTCTTTGATCTCGACCATTGCAACTTCTTACTAGACACATTACCACAGGCAAGGAAAACAAAAGCAAAAATGGAGTATTGGGACTTAAGATAAAAATCTTCTGCAGAGCAAAGGAAATAGTCAACAAAAATGGGAGCCTACAGAATGGGAGAAGATATTTGCAAACAACGTATCTGATAAAGGGTTAGTATCCAGAATCTACAAAGAACTTCTCAAACTCAATACCCAAAAAATAAATAACCCAGTTAAGAAATGAGCAGAAGACATGAATAGATATTTTTCCAAAAAAGACATTCAGATGGCTAACATCACTCATCATCAGGGAAATACAAGCCAAAACTCCTATGAGCTAATATCTCATACCTGTTCAAATGGCTAAAATTAACAACACAAGAAACAACAGGTGTTAGAAAGGATGTGGGGAAGGGGAACCCTCTTTCACTGTTGGTAGGAATGCAAGCTGGTGTAGCCTCTCTGGAAAACAGTATGGAGGTTCCTCAAAATGTTAAAAACAGAACATACCCTATGATCCAGCAATTGCACTACTAGATATTTACCCAAAGGATACAAAAATACAGATTCAAAGGGATACATGAACCCCAATGTTTATAGCAGCATTAACAATAGCCAAGCTAATGTCCATCAACTGATGAATGGATAAAGATGTGATATATATATATATATATAAAACTTGGCCATTAAAAAGAATGAAATCTTGCCATTTGCAATGACATGGATGGAGCTAGAGTGTATTATGCTAAGTGAAATAAGTCAGTCAGAGAAAGACAAATACCATATGATTTCACTTATATGTGTAATTTAAGAAAGAAAACAGATGAACATATGGGAGTGGGGAAAAGAAAAAAAGGAGAGGGAAACAAGCCATAAGAGACTCTTAATGATAGAGAAAAAACCGAGGTCAATGGAGGGAGGGGATGGGGGATGGGCTTGATGAGTGATGGGTATTTAGGGAGGGCACTTGTTATGATGAGCACTGGAGGTGGTAGATAAGTGATGCATCACTGAATTCTACTCCAGAAACCAATATTGCTCTGTATGTTAACTACTTAGAATTTAAATTTTAAAAATAAAAATAATTTAAAAAGAGAGGTGAGAACCAATCTGCTTCCAAGGATTGAGGAGTTTTGCAGGAGCCAATAGGTGCACACACCCCGTTAGTAGTAATTGTGATTATTTAAGAACAAAATAAAAATATTTTTTCTTTCAATTTATGTGTGTGTTATTTTGCAAAGAGTACTGAGTTGTTAAGACATAATATTTTTTAAGTTCTTTGAACCTTTACTGTTTAATAAATCAAACTATTAAGTATTTCCTTTGGCCTAGGGGCTCTGTGAAAAAAATACCAAGAAAGGTAGGGAATTCTGTCCTAATTCTTTATATATATTACATATATATAAATATATATCACTTCATATATATATTATTATATATTATATATATTATTTCATATATATATAACTTTGAAAACTGGTATTTAATATTATGAAAAAGTATCTAGAGTAAATAATACAAGCATCCAGAGAAGTTATTACTATAAAGAGCACTAATTACTGAGAACATGATTGTAATTAATACTACCTTCTTTTTAATACTTGAAAAACGTTGAAAGGTATAATATAACTTTAAATCTGGAAAGTCTCGGGAGAAAGTCAAACACTGACTAATACAACTGGTTTGTTTGTTTTTAAGATATTCTGGTTAAATATTTCTCATTAACCTGAGTGTTAATGAAAAATCCTATTTCAACTCTTTCTGAAAACTTAGAAACATGTTGGCCATCTTCTTTCTTGGTGGGCACAACTTGCTAAATATAATTAAATCTTCTTTTGGTGAATAAGTAATAGGAGGTTAAATCACTTGTCCAGGAGTTACAAACATAGCGATTGCTAAAACTGGCATCTGAAAACTAGACATTCATGCTCCAAGCACTTGAGTGATTAATAGGGTTCGGTAAGTTTAAGAAATATCGCATGTTATGTTTCACCTGAGTGACTCAATGTCCACGGACATATTAAAGACTGAGAAATTGTGCAAGAAAGAAGTTTTTAAATTTACTTTAACTCTGCATTTCCAAATTCATTTTTCCCCTATTAGTTGTGCTTTACTGTTTAAGGAGCTCAGGAGTCGGACTATCAGCTTCCGATTCTAGCTCAACTGCTTAGCAAGATCACATCACTTCTGAAATCTTCATTTTCCTCATCCATAAAATGGAAAATGCTTATGAGCATTGGATGAGAAAATGCATGTAAAGCACCCACTGAGTGATTAACAAATTTAGCTAAAATTGTTTTTGTTAGCATTCCTCAAATTTAGTGTTTGTACAACATAATTGAAAATGCCGTGGTAAATGTTCAGACAAAAGCATAAAAATGCATACACAAGTAATTGCCGCAGGTCTGTCACATGCCACTGAGAACACAAAATTTATTGTAAGGCTCTCAGGTAGCACATGTTTGTGGGAAAGATTATTTGGAATCCTGGCAAAGTCTGGAGTTTTCATTCAGGGATGAAGGACCAGACAGTGTTGTGGTCATTGCTGGGATTTGCTGATGTCTCTCTAGATGTCTGTAGGCACACAGATGGTCCATGGAAGGATAAAGGAAAAGCTGGTGCTCAAAGAGAGATAAAGAAAAGACAGAGAGAAAAGGGAGCACTGACTAGTGCTGCTCCTCTTACCACAGTGAGTGAAAAAAAAAATACCTTTCCATTAATTTCACCCCTTTCCTCAACTCACAAAGAGGAAAGATACTTTTTGTAGTGGTTACTGTTCCCAAAGAAAAATAAATCCTGTTCTCTTTCTTTGAAACAGAAAGTGGAGAATTATGTAGAGAAAATACCAGTTGGTTTTCTTTTAAAGTCTATGGTTAGGTGAAATTTTAAAAGAAGATAATGCAGAGTAAATGCAGCAGACTTCATTTAGGTTGGTGAATTAGAAAATCCCTAAGGAGATATCAGACAACTACTATTGCCATTTTCTACTTGTTTGTATAGGTATTACTTTTCTTTTTCCTTCATTTTTTTTAGAAAGAACTTGAGATGAATGATAGGAGAGGAACAGAGGGAGAGGGAGAAAGAGAATCTCAAGCAGGCTCCACACTGAATGCAGAGCCCGACACAGGCCTCCATCTTAGGACCCTAAGATCATGACCTGAGCCAAAATCAAGAGTCAGATGTGTAACCTACTGAGCCACCCAAGCACCCGTGTATAGCTGTGACTTTTCTATACAGCCAGGTATATTATATATTATTGAAGAACTTTACCTAAACATCAGTAACAACTTCATCACATTTATAAAGATGGAAAAATAGAAGATGTTATTAATATTAATGTATGGTTGAGAAACAAATAGTTACACTTGACGGTAATACTGAATAAATTTTTTTTTGTCAAAAAAAGTAATGAAGTATTATGTTTTCTACAGCATACCTTGGCCACATGCTATCCTTTTTTTTTAATTTTTATAAATTTATTTTTTATTGGTGTTCAATTTGCCAATATATAGAATAACACCCAGTGCTCATCCCATCAAGTGCCCACCTCAGTGCCCATCACCCAGTCACCCCCACCCCCCGCCCACCTCCCCTTCCAGCCACATGCTATTCTATGATTAAGCTGTCTCTTCCATGCATTAGTCACACAGTTTATACCTGGATAGTTTTGTATGGCTCATCAAGAAATCTTTATGCGACACAGCATTACATAAGTAGGCCACCTGATATATTATTCCTTGTTATAAAAATGTTTATCTTTCCTGAATGCGATGATGAGCATTTGATTCATTTGTTCATGTCTCTCTGAGGATGATTTATCAATGTCAATGATACTTAGAGATCTGAGAGCAATTAATGTTGCTTCAAGTAAAGTTAATATGGCAGCGCCACTGGAGGCATCCAAGGAAAACATTGTTTCTTGTCTATTTAAGGTCACTTATTTTGTGACTAAAACTCTAACAGGTCAACCTCAAGAGTTTATTGTACTTTTGTGGACAAACTGGAAAAGGAATATGTAGCACCCACAAAAATCTATTTCCCCAGTTACATGTTACATTTATGCAAAATTAGCTAGAAGAGCCCAGAGGAGCCATGTAAGCCTGACCTCCTACTTATCCTTTCCTCTCGAAGCATGAAATAGAAGTTCAGTGTTTTATTTTGACACTACAGAACTTTAAAAGTACTATTTGTTGTGCAAATTAAAATGTGTGATTTGAACTATGACATGCTTCTAAATTCATCGGAATCATCAGATATTACGCCACCCTCTGATAATTCTCCCCTTTGATCAGATGAATCTCAAAACTGCTCTTCTAAAGTAGCTGCAGAAAAAAAGCAGCTCTTTCAGCAGGCTCTGGCTGCCTGCCCCACTGATGTGAGAGAGCGGATAAGCAGCCAGTGGGTAAAGAAGCTTCTCCTTGTAGGGCTGGGAGTATTAAACAGTTCTAGTGCCAAGTACAACCTCACCTAATCAGAAATTGGAATTTGGGGACACCTGGGTGGCTCAGTGGTTGAGTGTCTGCCTTCGGCCCAGGGCTTGATCCCGGAGTGTCGGGATCAAGTCCCAAGTTGGGCTCCCCGCTTGGAGCCTGCTTCTCCCTCTGCCTGTGTCTCTGCCTCTCTCTGTGTGTCTCTCATGAATAAATAAATAAAATCTTAAAAAAAAAAAAAAGGGAAATTGGAATTTGATGAGATTACAAGGTGAGAAGACATGGCTCATGTTGATTTTTTTTTCCTGGGAAGTTGGTGTCACATGACTTTCATGGAAGAATAGTGATACCTATTCAATTTTTATTAAGGAAAAAAAATGCACTTATTGAATTCTTCTGACCAGTAGGAGATGTTTTAGTGTTTACTTTGCTAAGGCTGAAGAGATGTGAGCAATTGCTTTCACTTTCCCAAAAGATTAGTTCACGTTATTTCTTTTTCTTCTGGCCTTTCCTTCTTCCTTCCTTTGTTCCTTCTTTCCTTCCTTCCTCTTTTTTTCTGCTATGTGTTTCAAATTGCTTGTGCTTTAAAAATTGTCAAGGTATTAAGGAAAGTTGGCTCCATGCAGAAATAAAAATATATCTTTCTTAATGTCCAAAGAAATTGCGTTTATCTGTAGGCAAATACATAGAAGTCAGGTTTCTTTGACACTTAAAAAAAAATAAAGGGATAAAACATTCAAATAGCATAAAGGGCTCCTGTGGCACTGTGTTATTACAGCATATTAATACAGAAGTCTTCAGAGTCTTAATTTCCTTGAGCAGCCCCTGTGAAAATTCATGCCAGAGAATGGGAAAGAAGGTTGGCAGCCAGAGAACTAGATGCCAAATGGCTCCTCACTGGCAGTGGCATCTGGATGGGAGGTTGGCCTGCCTCCGGGACTCTTGGCCAACAGCACTGTTGTCTATACAGACGGCTGTGTATCTGTTCAAGAGTCCAACAACTGTGTGTGTGTATTTTGGTAAGCTATTATTTCTAGGCCAAAGATTTCTGTGGCATTTTTGCATCTGTTGGCACCAATTCTATATTCAGTGCCTCCCCTCATTCCTACCCGCTGCTACATTTCAGTTTTCTGATCAAAATCATTGCACATAAGTGGAAATGCATTAGGAGGAGAAAAATGTGTTTCTGAAGATTTTTTTTTAAATCCCACAAAGCATATATAGGTATGGCATTGACATTACTCTGGATGGCTTGTCTTCCTTTCTACAGCCATGGAAAATGGAAAACAACCTATCTCAATGCAAAAATTCCCTTGATCCTTAGAGAATTTGGATAGAACCTAATTACAGAATGATCACAAATTACTTTAATCATCAGAAATACAATGGACCTTTAAGAAATTTAAAGTTAAGTTACTCTTTCAGTGTTTCCAGAGAAACAAAATTTTGTAATTTTATAAAACTGTAGTTACTGCAATATGATACCAACAATATGATTATCACACATCCAGTCAACTAGCTTGTGAAAGCCCTGCTTTATTGTGCAAGGCTATAAGCTTTTAAGGTTCAGTTGCCCCAAAGTAATTTGCTTTGAGGGCACTCCCATGTTAATGTAATTCAACCAACACCCATCACATGGACCATTTATTCAAAATCTAGGGAATACAAAGTCAAATAAGATCTGTCCCCCAAATTTTATAACTTTTCCCCTTTTGATGAAGAAAATTGAGAACAGACTTTTTTTTAAATATTTTATTTATTCACAAGAGATACAGAGAGAGAGAGGCAGAGACAGAGGAAGAAGTAGGCTCCATGCAAGGAGCCCAATGTGGGACTCAATTCCAGAACTCCAGGATCACGCCCTGAGCCTAAGGCAGGCGCTCAACCGCTGAGCCACCCAGGTGTCCCAAGAACAGACTTTTAAACAAGTTACAGAAACACTGGGAAAAGGAGAAAAAAAGCTAAATGGAGGTCCAGATTACAATATGCCAAGAATGGGGCAATAAAGAAGTGAACCCTATATATGCATATTTTACAGAAACATTCCAGTTGGGCTGTTTTAAAGCTGGAAGGGTTTGTGGAAATCCTGTAATCTAAATCATCTGCCTTTGGCTTAGGTCATGATCCCAGGGTCCTGGTATCAAGTCCAGCACCAGGCTCCCTGCTCAGCAGGGAGTCTGCTTCTCCCTCTCCTTCTGCCTCTCCCTTCTGTTCCTGCACACTGGCTCTCTCGAGCACTCTCTCTCTCTTGTTCTCACTCTCTCTCAAAATAAATAAATAAAATCCTTAATAAAATAAAAATCCTTTTATTTTTGATGAGGAAACTGATGGCTAGAGAGAGAAGTAATTTGATCAAGGTCACACAATAATTAGTATGAGGAGACAGATCTTGTTGCCACTCCTAGTAATTTTACACTTATGACATATTTAAAATTAAGTTTGCAGGGAAATCCTTGAAAATGGTATGGCATAATTTTGTAAGATAATAATAAACAGTGAACCAAGATTAGGGAATTGTTGTGTGATGAAAATGAGAGGTGGAATGAAGTTACTGCCATTACTGGCAGTTCTCTTTGGCTAGAGTGGCTAGGGCAGGACTCCCAGAGAGATCACTCAGAATCCGACCGTAGACATAGAAGTTAATTGTACAAAGGGTATCTGCTACAACTTTTCTCTCTGTCTATGGACTGTCACATCTCTGTGGAGAAAGCTGGTATGCACAAAAGCTTATAGGTGATTACAATGTTACCTCCATCCTCTAAGTGATCTTAGTGTCATAAAAAATGATCCCCACTCAGATCCACCACTTAAATGTTACCATCACTAATTTGTGACACTCTGGAAGAGATTGAGGGCTCTGTAGTCTGAAGTAGGGTGTTACAAGTGTATAATAGTCATATTATATTGAAGTTATCATATAAAATATGGTGTTGTCTACATTGGGCCCTCTCCAACTTGGTATTGAGCAAAATAATATTGTTTTCTGCGTTAAACTAGGTAATTAACATGTGATTGGTTAGAAGCAGGTTGAATTTGCTAATCAACACACAAAATCAAAGAGGCTGAACTACAAGAAGCACTTCTCTGTAACCTAAAAGAATGAGCAGATCTAAAGGGAAAAAAAAAATGTGTCCATTAGAAAGGAGGTCAGTCAACTACAAAAACAGAAAACAAACAAATAATCAAAGAGGTGTATATAGGCAGTGTTCATCCCGTAACCATACTAGACAAGGGTGCCCTGGTCGAAAGACCCACTGTTAATCATACTTCTTTTTTATTTTCTGGCATTTTGACATCTGAGGACTTGCTAATTCTTCTCATGGCTAGCTAATCCCTAGAGAGCAAAACAACTCAAGAAAACTACACTTCCTTATGCAAACCAAACCTAATCAAACCCCAAACCCCTAACTCCCTCCTTTGAGCTTTTACACTCTGGGCCACTGTCCACCCGCCCTGATCACTCCAGGGTTAGGTAGCAGACATGAGAGATAGCGCCTAAACCCCAGAGCCTGCTGAAATTATGAAAACAAATGAATCCTAAATCTGCTTATCCTTCCTCTTCCATTTCTTCCCTGGACAACCACAGTAAAGGCTCTTGCCCATGTTTTCCCCTTACTCCCTCTGCCTCCTGACCAACCCTGATGCCTCCCTCTACAGCCCCCCTCCCCTGCATAGCATGCTGTGCCTCCTATTTCTAGGGATCTGTGAATATAAAAATTCCTTCCTTCATAACAGTCACTTCCATGTCTGTGTGTCTTACCATACCCGATTAAAACAAATCCCAGGTACATTTTAAAACCACTATGCTGGTGCCGGTAGCAGTGAGCTAGCAAATCTCTATTAGCCTCTATTTGAACAATCTAAACACATAGCTATCTCCTGCTGTTTCCTGTCCCTTCTTATCCTTCTGCTCTAGTTCGGCATCTCAGGTAGCACGTCTATAGGGACAGAAGATCCTGGATTGGTCCTTATTATATTTCTCATTAACAATTTAATAAATTAGATGTCTAGGTTTCTACATCAATCTTGTGAATCCATTCCTGAAAGATCTGCTCTTGATCAGTTGACATCAGTCTTGTGAGCCTATATATTGAAGGTCATGGCCTACAGCCTTCCTTCTCAAACTATGTTCCTCAAACCAACAGTATCAGCATTACCAGGTAGCCTATTATAAATGCTGAATCAAATTCAGTATTATAGACCTACTGTATCACATCTGTATTTTAATAAGATCCCACATTTGTATGCAAATTAAATGTTGAGAAACACTACTCTAGAGCAGGGACAAGCATACTTTTTCTGGAAGGGACAAATAGCAAATATTTTTTTAGTTTTGCAAAATGTACAGTCTTTGTCGCAAGTACTAAACTCTGCCATTTTCATAAGAAAGTATGAAAACAAGACTGCGTTCCAAAAATATTTTATGTATGGACACTGATATTTGAAAATTTTCATGTCACAAAAATTTTTTTAAATGTTTTTCAATCACTTTAAAATGTGAAAACCATTCCTAGCTTGCAAGGGCTCACAAAAATAGGTGGCAGGCCAGATTTTCCCACTGGCCATAGTATTCCTACCCTTGTTCTGGACTATGGTAGTTCTTCATAGTGAGGCATTCCGTGTTCACCTACCCCCAAATTCCCTGTGCCAAGTGAAACTTTTCATCCTTAAATGTCCAGAGATGGATCACTTTTTTGTTTTGAGCAAGCTTGATTAAATGCAATTCCATTTTTTAATAATTAAAATTTTAAACTAAGACTTTATAGAAATAGGAATTCTAGAACATATATGTAGAAGTTAGTAGAGAGTGATCTACCTCCCCAATGGAACTATTTCATAATCTGGAATATCAGTGTTTTATTCAACAGGCAACTTCCAATTTATTTTATGTGGTTGCCTGGGTCATCTGGCCATGAAGAGCAATGAGGAAGTGATGAACCAGTGAACCCCCATACAACCATGCACTCATATGCAACAAGAATGATCAAAGTGCACATAACCAAATACAGGAAGAAGGAGGCATAGAGTGCCTATTACCTAATTTTTAAGCTATGTTTATATGTGCCAAATGTCAGGAATATTCTGGCCTTTGATTTTCTGTCACCATTTGTGCAGCAGGATATCTACTTGGAAACAGGCCACAATCACCAGTCAGCCACCAAAATGGTCTGGCCACCTTCAGTGGGTTTTTTTTTTTCCCAATGAGATAAGGCAATTGACCCTGCAATTATAATTAGTGATATGAAGTGAGTTGGTGAATTCAGGATATCATTGTTTGAATTATTAGATATTTTTCTCTCTGATTGGATTAACTATGAAAGAAAAGGTTTTCAATCATGATTCTTTAAGTAGTAACTTCAGATAACTCTAAAACTTCTACATGTGATGCACTTCAATTTCTGGACATCCATTTCACAATATTAGTTCTATGGTCTGAAAGAATTTTAACTTTGTACATTAAATCTTACTACATAAATTTTTAATTTTGTGTTTTTATCTCCAGTTCTAAATCCTGGATATATATCAGAATCACCTGGGAACTTTATAAACATGCCAATACCCACGGGCTCTCCAAGACCAATAAAATGAGAATCTGGTGGTGAGTCCTGATATCTTTATATATGTATATATATAAAAATTTTCCCAGAATATTCCAG
The DNA here is from genome assembly GCF_048164855.1 of Canis lupus baileyi. NCBI lineage: Eukaryota > Metazoa > Chordata > Mammalia > Carnivora > Canidae > Canis > Canis lupus. The sequence continues at coordinate 16,285,753 of NC_132868.1, forward strand.
TATGTGGTGGTGAAAGCAACTGCTTTGGTGATGACCAAATAAGGGTATTAAACATTGCTATTTTTTCTGAAAGTCCTATATGACACATTTTTAAATTTTAAAAGTGAATTAGGTACACTATTACAAGAAAAAAAATCATTCTGGCTCTTCAATCAGACAGCCTCTGACTACTTCCAGAATGTTCTTAGGTAAGTATAGATACAACCAAAGCTGTAAGCTTCCTTTATTTTCAGTTCTTTTTTATCTAGATTGGCTTTAGATATTGATAACGTGATCTAATAAGTACATATTCCCTAATGTCCTAGAAACATGGCAGGCTTTTAAAAAGATTTTATTTAGTTATTTATTTAGTTATTTAGTTATTTAAGAGAGATAGAGCGAGAACAAGCAGGAAAGGGAGAGAAGCTGATTTCCTACTGAGCAGGAAGCCTGACTCCGGCCTTAATCCCTGGACCCAGAGACCACAGTCTGAGCCCAAGACAGATGCTTAACCAAGTGAGCCACCCAGGCACCCTGAAATATGGCAGTTTTATTACTTCTCAACAGAAGTAATTGCACCATACTGTCTTCTGTGTTCTTCTGTCATTTTCATTCTCTGTTAGATGATTAATACCAAAATAAATATATACTAAATTATCAAAATGCTCTTGCTTTGATGTTTTTATTTTTGTTGTTTGTGCTTGATTTTTTACTATTTCAATTCTACTAGAATATGAGACTGCTAAATAAACAGTACACAGATCTGTCTCTACCATCACCCCAGAAGTTTTTGAAGTCATTCTTAGACAGATTTGGAGGGAAATAAGCTGCCCTCTTCTAGCCTCTACCCCACCCCATCAATTCCAACTTTTGTGCCTCTGAAAAACAGCTAAATAACTCAGAGTGGTACCTTGGGATATCTACTACCCAGGGATATCACTCATCTTTTCTCAGTGTTCAGTCAGGGATAAATGAATATTAAGTTTTGTTTTGTTTATATTAGAGTGTGCAAAGGATAAAAGATAGTTGTCCTTAAAACATTTTATAATGTGAAACAGAAACTGAAGGCAACTTGAGTGTTCAAATTTCAAGCAGTTGTGTTAATAAATAAATTGTTAATTATTGAGCACTTTCAATGCTAAGCACCATAGTGGGGTGCTTTACCTATCTCATTTAACCCTCACAGTAACACTATAATATTAATTGGAAATGGTCCCATTTTATGTTGAGAAGCTGAAAATTTAGATTAAGTGACTTACTCAAACTCACACAGCTAGTCAGCAGGGCCAAGGTTTGAAAGTAGGTCAAACCTAAAGGTTTCCAAAACAATCCTAACCATCCTCTATACAAATCAAAACTGCAGTGAAGTCAAATAGTTTCCTTTATTATAACCTGAAGGAGAGAGAGAGAGAGAGAGAGAGAGAGAGAGAAGATGGGTTCTTCCCGTCATTCACACTTAGCTGGTCCATGCACACAATCTGACTCTTGGTTAATAATCAGTCAGCTCAGAGAGATATCACCTTCTGACCAATCTGTTTGTAACTGATCAGTTCAGGAAAAGCAATCAAGCTGGCAGCAGTTTTGAATAGCTGCCTCAGGAAGATGGTCTCTTCAGTTTAGAATTGAGACACACAGTTGGGAGGATTCACACTGCCAATGTTCTTGGGGGAAATATTCAGCTCTGAAAAAAAATCGATTAAAAATGTTTTAAATAAGTAACATCACCCTAAGTGTATATGTGTTTTATTGGTAATGAGCATTCCTTAATAGTTATTGTACATACATGTAAATGGATACAATGACCTTATGTATGTATGTGTATATGTGCACATACAGTGATTACTAGCAGGTGAGCATAAATTAAAGCAAGTGTGAACCCTGTCATTTTTTAGTCTTTTCTTCCACACCTGGTAGACTGAAAACCCTACAGGTCATTTTGTCAAAATACAATTTTGGTTCTGAAATAAAATAACAGAACAGAAACAATCTATTATAACTCACTGCCAATGTTGCCAGATAACTACAAAAAAAATAGAGTGTCTCAGACAGAAATATCAATAACTTTAATGTGTGCGATTTGTTAACAGGGAAGAAAACAAGCAAACTTGCTCTCCGCTGACTGTCACTAATATTTATTCGTCCAGTGACTGTTAATCAAACCAAGTTTACAGTCCCGTACAGCACCTGTCACAGGTGCTGATCATTAATCAGCTATTACGGCAGTTTATTCTGCTGCTGACAACTCGCAATTTTCCACTGATTCAGCTAGTTTGTCAGGTGGGAATTATGGCATAGCGCATGTGACAAAACACATCACCCTTTTTTTTTTTTTTTTTTGCATTTTCAGGCTTCTCTCTCCTGCTTTCTCCCCCTTTTTAGACAAACAATATCTGGGAACTCAGAAGTAATAAGGCGGAATGCATAATTAATTACCCAGCTTGCTCTAATTAGGGATGAATAAGTTGTGTCCCTCTCATCATCACAAATGTGGTGATGGGTAATACCAGTTTATGCTGTATTAACTGCAAATATGCAATCCTTCTGAGAGCACTTTTGTTGATGAATTTGATGAATGTGACAATAATTAGCAGAGACAGATGAGAGCTAAATTACTACTGACAATGTAATGCTATCCTGCTCGAGGGCCTGGGAACGTGGCAGGATAACATGGCAGGGACCTGGGCCTCGTTTCTAATTAATAGTCTTTTTTTTTTTTTCTTTTCCTTTTTTTTTTCTTTTTCTTTTTTCTTCTTTTTTTTTTTCTTTTTTGCCAGTGGGGGGAAAAAGGAGTAACGGTAATTGTTTTCGTAAAAGGCTGCAGGGAGTTATCAGGGTAATAAAGTTAATTAGCAGAACAAACATCCTTTTACTGCCTTACCAGTCTGAGGAAAAGAGGGTAATTCAAACTGCAGAAAGATATGACGAGATGGGATGATAAGAAAAGAAATTTTACACAGGAGGCCAACAGAGAAGAATGATTTTCTTCCTTCATTTCTTTAGCTTGATGCATGGGAAGAAATTAGACAGCCCCTTTTTTCAGTTCACAAAGTTGCTCATGTAAAGAACTTTATTGTTATGATTTTGAGTTTGGAATGTAAAGTTAACTTAGATCAAATTCTACTGTTTACTTCTTTCCTAGCTAGTGATAGTTTTGGTCAATTTCATCTTTATTCAGGTGACATTTTCTTAATATCTTAAGCATAGAAGTAAGTTCGAGCATTTGCCATCTTAAGAGATCACTTAGCCGCATTTTGTCCCACTGTTTCATAATCTGAATCTTTTGGGGAAAGTAAAAAACTGTTAAGTGATTTCCGCAAGTAGTTTCAGTTTATTCTTCTGTGTAAGTTAAAAAATTTAAATGAGATTTAAGAAATATACTATTTTTTCTATTTTCAGTCTCAAAAATCACCTTTATTAAAATTTGCAAACAGTGTTTTTCATTTCTGTTGTAGCTTTTTACATATACAAGTATCCAGTCAAAAAAGGTGAACAGTTTAATGAATCTCAGTTTTACATTAGATTTTTATTCAGTTCAGTTTCATTTAATTCACATTGCTTGACCTAGGTAGATACAACATAAAAGGAAAACACCCAAACATCTGAAGCTTTTGTAAGTTCATTTTCTCCCTTTAAAGATCATTAGTGGTTGGCTTTTTTTAAACATCAATGCTTGAAACATTTAATATGAAGTAAAATCAGAAAGTGTCTATGGATTTTCATTCCTTTTAGGCACGTTTTTTAAAAATTATTTTAAGCTTTTAAAAATCATTACATATCTCACAAGTTCTAATTCATGTTTACCATGCATACATGGTATATAAATGTGCACACATTTGTTTGTTGTCAGAGCTAAATGAAACAGCCTACCATAATGACTGTGTTTGATTCTAAAAATATAAGGAGTAAGTTAGCAGTAACTTGACTTCATGTTGGACAGTATGGCATCAGGTGACTTTCCAGCATTAGAATTCTCCATGGAGAAACTGCCACCAAACATGGGTAACACCTACCAAAATGGCCTTAACTTCTAATATCTACATTTTCAAAATGTCTTTGGGGACAAGACCAGAGCAGTGTGAAGGTAGAGGACATAACATTGAACTAAGCATCAGAACACTTGAGTTCTTCACTGGCTCTGACATCTGTATGATCATGAACATTTCCCGGTCTTGCCTCTGATCCTCAGTTTGCTCATCTATGAAATTTGGTACCTGCCCTCCCTACACCGTGGTTGTAGTTCTTTTGTTGACACACAAGACTTTCGGACTTTGGAAACCATGAGATTGACAATGAATATAGTGCCAATATGATCATAGTCTAGAAAAAATCATGAGAAATAATCTTGAGCTAACCCAGTTCCTTTTAATAGCCCTCTCATGTATCATCAGTCAGAAACCAGAGCTAAAAGATTTGACAAGAAGTTTTTATGATAAAAGGAATTGAAATCCAGCCTTACTTTGTGATTTTGCCACTGAATTATTCAGAAAAATTATCATTGTAAAAATGCCCCCAAATTCATCTGGTCAAGGCTACCCACCTTTTCAAGATTTTCTTAGTCTCTTGTTAGAAGACCCTATAAAGTCAAAATTAGAAGAAAACTAATCATTAGTTAACGTGGCAGAATTTTTTACAATTGTCAAGTGAACTTCCATTTGAAAATACCCAAGTTTCTCACAGACAGACAGGAAGACACGCACATACACCCCAAATTTAGATTGTTATATTTTGCCTTAGATCCTTAGGAATATTTTAAAGGTTTTTTAAAAAGATTTTATTTATTTATTTGAGAGAGAGAAAGAGTGTGAGCAAGAGTCGGCGGGGTGGGGGAGGCAGAGGGAGAAGCAGACTCCTCACTGAGCAGGGAGACCTACGTGAGGCTGGACCCCAGGACCCTGAGATCATGACCTAAGCCGAAGGCAGCCACTTACCTGTCTGAGCCACCCAGGTGCCCCAGCATTTTAAAGTCTACCGTATAACCATAGACCGTAGGAAAACTCTAGAAGTGAGAGAAGCACTGGATGCTACTTCTTATAACAATTTATAGCAACTTATAACAACTCTTATGTAGCTACTACGTGAAGTAAGAAATTATAATAAAAGATCACTTAGAGGGATCCCTGGGTGGCACAGCGGTTTGGCGCCTGCCTTTGGCCCAGGGCGCGATCCTGGAGACCCGGGATCGAATCCCACATCGGGCTCTCGGTGCATGGAGCCTGCTTCTCCCTCTGCCTGTGTCTCTGCCTCTCTCTCTCTCTCTCTGTGTGACTATCATAAATAAATAAAAATTAAAAAAAAAAAATTTAAAAAGATCACTTAGAGATAAAGAGGGACTGAGAAATTATGAAAGAAGTGACACTAAAATCCAAATGTATAATGTTTTTTTTTCTAGAAATCTGTTGGAAATCCTATTGTGAGAGAGGGATTAAAAGGGAGCATGTTTGTTTTGTCTTCTTTGAGACCTGCACTGAATTTATTGAATATTCTGGTCTTTTCCTCTCCAGCCACTATCTCCTTCATTAGACCATAAGGTATGTCCTTTTTGAAAAGTAATGGAGTCCAGTCAACTGAACTTCATTGATCTGCAAGGACTGCTGAAAATTTAAAAACTTGCTATGGGATTCTGACATGCCAGAAGCCACTAGAAAAAGGATTTTGATATTCAGAACCTCATTAAGAGGTTCCCCTCATCTTTGGATAGAGACCAAAATGATACTTTCAAGTCCTCATCTTTGGATAGAGACCAAAATGATACTTTCAAGTAAGTAATAATTTCCAACTTAGCCTACTGGGTGAGCTAAAAATGCGTAGGGAGAAAAATTGTCGAAATTAGTTTCACCAATAGATATTGTAAGCACTGGATGCATGTACTGTTGGTATTATTATGAATATTCAGAAAAATTAATTCTTTCTTTTCCTTTTTTACTCTAAATCCCTTGGCCATTGTTTTAGAGACTATTTTGACAAATTCTTAGTTCTTGAGGACTCGGGGGCCTGTTTGCTTCTTATATGAATGAAGAAGAGTGTTAGGTGGTTAAATAATTACAAAGGACTAAAAATAAGCCATAGTTTATTTTTTCAGATTTTGAATTACAAAATTATTTAAATGTCTCTAATCGAAGTACTACATTACTATGTAATGGCATTACAATACTGCTTAATGACATTAGGAAACTGCATGCAAAAAAATATTTGTACACAAGGTGGTGATGTTAGCAACCAACTACAGTACTTTTATTCCACAATAAATAACAACAGATTATCTTCCCTGAGTGATCTCCAAAGGGTCTGTTCTGGTTTTCATATAATGATGGTATGTAAGGGCATAGAACACATAGGAAACCTATTATCACATGCCATTAAAGTAACAGGGAAAGAAAAGAAAGGGGGAAAAAATCACCAAAAAATACAGTTACATTTACATCTAATTAGAATTCAAGTATCTAGATTTTAATACCTTTTAAGAAATTTCTGTTGGCACCTTTTTGGATAGTTAATTCCAAAGTTCAGATCCTAAATGTAAAATTGTTTCTTCAGTTCTAATAAACTGTTCCCACTTCTCAGAAAGATTTCTTTAGAAAGCCTTAACCTCACAACCTCCTCCTTCACTTACAATTTTCCTTATCCCAATCCTGACGACAGTATTGATCCATGGAGGGCAATGTCCTTCCCTCTATTCATGTCTCTTGCATATAAATTCAAGTTTTTAGATTTATGCTAGCATAATTCAGAATGACTAAAAAGTGAAGCTGGTAAAAATAACTCACAAACCTTATTTCTCATGAAATGTTGGACTTATAAACCTTATCATCAATTTTAAAATGTAAATAATATGTGCTGACACTTAAACTAGTTTGTGTATTGGTACATTAATAACGTCCTCCAAGACATCGGTAACTGATTTTATTATTTAACCCCCCAAATCCAACTATTTATTATAGTTAAATATAGTTATTCTTAAATACTTTTTTAAAAAAGTAAATGATGACATCAGCAGGAACACAGAACTTGTTGGTTACAAGGTGGAACACTTGTGTGCCATGAATCAAAAGGTAGGCTGATGTGTTTTCAATTTTAAGATTTTTCTCCCAAGATGAAAAGAGCAGAAGTTGTCATTTGCAAGCTAGAAAGCAAAATATCTGTTCTTGAATTATCTGAGGATGAGTCAGAAACTTAAGCCCAAAGAAAAGTAATAAATAATGACAACAGATGTTTGTAAACCTGTGCTCCCCTGTTCGGTGTTTCTACGTGTTGTTTTGCCTTGATGTGCTGTCAGCCGCCTCTCACCTGGGAGTAGTGATATCTTATCAAAGCCCAAACAGTTCCTCTTCACAACAGACAGATAATAGTGCCTTTCAATTTATCATACTGGAAGTCTAAAAGAACCATGGGAACGATTGGTCAGGTGACAGCTTGATGGACAGTTTGACAGCCCTTAAAGCATCATGGGAAATGGTTGTCACCTGATTTTTCAGAGTGACCAGGGAGATAACCTTCAGAATGATGAGGAAAACAAAAATCTGAATATTTGTATAAGATCCAGTGGCAGCATCAATGTTCACTTAAGTGATAATAGGTATGAATTTAGATTACTGGAAATGTGATTATCAAACCTGAGGGCTCTCTCCAAGTCCAGAAGTGCCCTTCATCTCTTTAGATGCCTTTTACATTTTTATTCAAATGTCATTTGAAAACCATATACATCATATAGGGCTTTTGATTTTAAAAAGACACAATAAAAGATATTATTTAACCACAGGCTAAATATATTAGCTGACCATTAACATTCCCCAGCTTTGAAATCTACTTTCCTTTTGACAAATCTGTGAACACCTTTTCCTAAATATAGTTTGCACACTGCAGTTCTAATTAGAAAGGTGGTCATAAAGAATCAGATGTGTCAAATTTTATACTCTGGGCTAACTCAACCTCATGAAGATCAGTAGAGCCTTGGTGTGAGAAATAAAATAAGAGAAATCGATCTGGAGATCTTTGGCACAAAAAATGTTTCAGTTTGTATTTATTCATTCATACACCAACAAACGGGAATGAGGTACTACCCACAAGGGTCTCTGCTGGATGTATAAAGATGAGAAAGATAAAACTCCAGATTCAACTTGCTTACAGTTTAAGAGTAAGGATAGTTTTAAATTAATAGTAGATAGCAAAAGAGACCAAGAGATTCATCCAAATCTTCTAGTTGTTGAGGCTTACCCACAGCCCCTTACAAAGTTGTCTCTGCGTGTGTTCTTTTATGTATTGCATGTGCAGTTTGCAGTAGTTTTATGGCTTAATCAGAAGAAATTTGGCCTCAATATTGAGATTCCAAAGAAAAAAATAAGCACTCCTTGTTTATATATTTTTTGTCTCACAAGTTGAAAGATGATTCTGGAAGTAGTAGGGAGATAAATGAGATTTGAGTTGCAGTTCCTATCGTTGAGGAGGACTCTAGACATCCCAAACTTCAGTCCCTTAGATATTTCATCTGCTTTTTTCCCCAGAACAGATACTTAATAAGTTTCTATTTTAAAATAATATCTAACATACAGAAAAGTTATAAGAATAGTGCAAAGAACTCGTTTATGAATATTATCCAAAATTCACCAATTGTTAGGATTTTGCCACCTTTGTTTTTATCACTCCTATTCTCTTTCTTGCTCTTTCCCTCCACACATCTTCCCTTCTTCCTTCCTCCCTCTCTTACTTAGCTATCATTTTAATATTATATTTTTCTGTTTTTCAGTAATTTTATAGAGGGAAATGAGATTAGATTTACATCTGATTCATCTTAATTCTCCTTCATAAAATCTAGCAACTACTTTGTATATGCTTACTAAATATATATGTGGATGAGTGAACAAATGACAAATAATAATCAACCTAACCTAATCTTTGACCTTTTAGATGTGTTTATACATAAATTTAAAAGGCATTATATTATTTGTCTAAAATATGTGTGATATTTTACAAAATACAAATCTTCCCTTAATGAAGTCTGGTCAATAAAGATTTAATAAAAACAAATAAATAATACAATAAAATGAAAATATTACAGTAAAATGTCAAGTGACTCTCCAAAGGAAGTAAAAGATAAAAGTTTCAGGTGCTGCTGGCCCTTTGTGTGAGACAAATAGACCAACTATAGATGCTGGACAAAAAGCAGGGATTTAAACAAAAACTGTCTTTCTGAAAAACCCTCTGGCATCATTGTTGAAACTGGCACCATTTGGCTGCTTGACACTTTTGGGATAACACTCCGCTTTCACAAATTTTGATGCTTTGGATTCACATTCCAACATGATTTTCCAAAGACAAGCCAGACAAATTGTGAGAACACCCTCAGTGTTTTCCAGGGATCTGAAAAGCCAGTAAAAAATTTAAATGACTATTAAAACAAAATGTTCTCCATGTAATTCTTCACAAGAAGATACATGATTCAAAAAAAAATTTAATGAAGCCAAAGTTTGCAAATGCAAAGCAAAATACTTTTGAGTGCCATATGCAAATGTAAACACTTAGAGACTGATAAAAACACATTTTGCTTATTTCCAATTGGGAAGGCGAGATGTGGGAGGAAGATTTGTAATAACTGGTACATGGACAAGGTCCAAGTGCTGCAGAATAACTGAATTCAGAATCAGATCTGGGGGTTAAAATGGTTTTCCTTTCCTTGTTGAAATAAACCCATGGAGCATCAGGTCATAACAGGTCCCAGATGTAGTCCCTCGCTCACACGATGCGAATTAAGTTTCATTGTTAACAACTAATGTAGTCGTTTAAGCCAACTAAATAAAAGAAGCTAAATATAAAGCCAGAACCAAAGTCTTATAACATTTTTCACAGTAATGCCAAAATTGGTGGTCGGGAAAAGTTAGAATAAATACTGGTATTGAGTTTTCAGCCAGACTAAAATTTTTGGAGAAAGACAACTTCAGACTAAAAATTTCACAAAAAGAAAAAAAATTATCAGTGAAGTCGTAAAACTATTTTAAAATGATTGACATGCACTTGCCCATTATGCATTTCAACATATAAAATTAGCTTGATGGTTAAGCAGCATTTTGAAGAGACAAAAGTCTTAAATTATTGGCTAATGTAGGTTATACGAATCATGGACTTTTAAAAACATATAAGATTGGTGTATAAAATTTTACTTGAAGTGTATAAAATTACTTGAAGTGTATAAAATTGATGATCTTTTAGCTCAAAACATTAAATACCACTGTTTGGATTCTTCTGCTATGGTGCGACAGGATCTCTGGTATGAGGCGTGAAGGGAATTTTGAGTTTTACGACCAAAATTAGAAAATTAAAGTTATTTCTGTTCGCTCTTTCTTCTTTCAAGCTATGTCCATTACACTTCAAATGTGGGAAATTCTGGATTCATTTTCCCTTATTTTTCTGACTGAAGGCTTGTTAGAGAAGTAAATGCGATGATTTATTTTAAAGACATTTAGAAAAGCCATCTAATTTCCTTAATGCCAAAAAGGAATCACTGAAAAATCATACCTCAAGTCACTCTTTTGTTATTTTCACAACTTCTTAACAGCTAACAAGGTTTGATCTTTGTTCATTTTTTTCTTTGTTCATTTTTTGATAAAAAATATAAAAATGCAGAAAAAAGGAAATATGGTGGCATATCACACTAATACTATTTTAAACATTTGCCACTCAATGACTTAAGCTAAATATTTACCTTTCTAAGACCATGTCTTGAATGTAAAAAGGGAATTGATTCTAGTTTTTTGTCTATTTCTTGGAGTTCTGATTAGTGATTATTCAGAGGTTTATGATAAACTTTCTGAACCTTGCATATACTGAATAATGCTGGGATTATAAAAACCACCTTACATGGTTCAACTTTCACTTCTACCTATCAACTTTCATTCTCACAAATTCTCTTTTTGAAGGTTGTAAGAAGAAAATACATGAAGTTAGATTTAAACTAATTCTTAAAACCCAAGTGGTGTTAGTATGTACATTAGTACATTTATTTTGGCTGTAACTATATGGAGTGAAAAACAAAGTGGAAAATGAAATTATTGTTCAACTAATTGATTATTTTGTTTACATTATATCATATTAACAGTTTAACTTTTTCTACTGAGAATACTTAACTGGCAGTTGTGTTGGAATTTGATAGGTGCAGCCATAGTGTTTTAACAATCAAGCACCAATGTTTTCCATTATTTATTCTCCATGGCATATTAAACCCACTATTTTCTTTCTAGCCTTACAGTTAATAGAGAAGAAATGAACATCATTACTTTCCACCCTTGTCAAGTTCCTTATCTGTTATATTTGAAATTGACTCTCCTCTTCTCTCAAAGAAAGTTTAATTCTTTGTTATTTTTTTCCTTCACCATCTTAGAAAGCTTACAGTTCTGTGAGACTCAGCTTCCTCAACTGTAAAGTGGAAATAGTTATATTTACCTGTTAGATTTGTTCTGAAGACTAGAAATTATTGCAAATAACTGCATAGTATCTTCTGTAACAGTCTGCTCTCAATGAGAACTAATTCCCTTCTCTTTGATTACATTGGAATACTTATTTATTGACTTCTGTCAAAAGATAGATTACTCAATGTCTTAACCCTTTTTCCTCAATTACACTGAAGCAAAAATCAATATGTCAGAAGGTGCTAATCCTTCTGCTGGGATGATTCATTAAAGGAATTCAGCAAAAAAAAATAATTTTAAATTATAAGACCAAACATTGACAATGTTCAGAAAACACAATTCTTTCCCAAAACAGGAAAAAAGATTATTTGCCTACCTTAGTAAAAGTAAAATGAAATTTCCCCTCAACTATTTTTCTTTATGAATCCATGAAGCAGAAATAGAAGAATATTTAAATTGTCCAGTGTTTATATAGATATCTAAAAACTTCAAAAGATATACAAGGTATTGTTCATATTTTGTTACTATGAAATCAAGGAGGGAGCTATCCTCAAAACAATAACAACATAACAAATGCTTATTCGGTGGCAGGCATTGCATGCAACTTTCAACTACTTGGATTATGATTTAATCCTCAAAACACTATTGAAGTAGATATTATTATTATCATTATCATTGTCATTATCATTATTATTCTCACTGTACAGATGAGAAAGTTGGTCATGGAGAGAGTTAGCAGCCTGGTCAAGGTTATAGAGTCTGTAAGTGTTGGGATTGAAATCCCAAATGATTTATATAGAACTCACTATGCTTATTTGGACATGAGCTTTAAAAGAGCAGTCCCTCTATTCTTAAGAAAAGAAAGAAAATCTAAAGTGTGATGTAACGATTTCTTTACCTTTCATCTCTTAGGCGATAGTAAAATCTAATTCTAAATATTTAAAGCATTTTTTAATATTTTAGTTCCCAAATTTTGTTGGCCTTAGAAACCATTTATGCTCTTAAAAATTATTGAAGACCCCAAAGAGCTCTTGATTATGTAAGTTGGATCTATCAATAATTGTTCTCATTCATTTGGGGAATATAAATAATAGTGAAAGGGAATATAAGGGAAGGGAGAAGAAATGTGTGGGAAATATCAGAAAGGGAGACAGAACGTAAAGACTGCTAACTCTGGGAAACGAACTAGGGGTGGTAGAAGGGGAGGAGGGCGGGGGGTGGGAGTGAATGGGTGACGGGCACTGGGGGTTATTCTGTATGTTAGTAAATTGAACACCAATAAAAAATTAAAAAAAAATAATTGAAATATTAGAAATTGAAACAGAGGAATTTTTAAAACACTTAACAATTTTAAAATAACAATAAAGAATTCATTATATGTGAACATTAATATTTTTAAAGTTTTTATTTAAATTAGTGTAATATTGATTTCAAGAGTAGAATTTAGTGATTCATCACTTACATAAAACACCCAGTGCTCATCACAAGGGTCCTCTTTATTTTTTTTAAAGATTTTATTTATTTATTCATGAGAGACAGAGAGAGAGAGAGAGAGAGATAGGCAGAGACACAGGCAGAGGGAGAAGCAGGCTCCATGCAGAGAGCACTGACGTGGGACTTGATTCCGGGTCTCCAGGATCACGGCCTGGGCTGAAGGCGGCGCTAAACCACTGAGCCACCCGGGCTGCCCAAGGGCCCTCTTTAATATCCATCACCAATTTAGCCAATCCCGCATCCACCTCCCCTCCAGCAACCCTCAATTTGTTCTCTATAGTTAAGAACCTCTTAGGGTTTGCCTTCCTCTCTCTCTTTTTTTCCCCTCCCCTATGTTCATGTTTTGTTTCTTAAATTCCATATGTAAGTGAAATCATATGGTATTTGTCTTTCTCTGACTGATTTATTTCACTTAGCATAATACATTCTAGCTCCATCTATGTCATTGCAAATGGCAGGATTTCATTCTTTTCTATGGCTAATATTTAATTTTATATATATATATAATATATATAATATATATTTATTCTTCTTTATCCATCCATCAGTCAACAGACATTTGGGCTCTATCCATAATTTGGCTATTGTTGATAATGCTGTTATAAACATCAGGGTGCGTGTACCCCTTTGAGTCAGTGTTTTTGTGTCCTTTGGGTAAATATCTAGTAGTGAAATTCTGCATCATAGAGTAGTTCTATTTTACCTTTTTGAGGAACCTCCACACAGTTTTCCAGAGTGGCTGTACCAGTTTGTATTCCCACCAACAGTGCAAGAGAGTTCCCCTTTCTTCATATCCTTGCTAACACCTGCTGTTTCTTGTGTTGTTAATTTTAGCCATTCTTTCAGGTGTGAGGTGGTGTCTCACTGTGGTTTTGATTTGTATTTCCCTGATAGTGAGCAATGTTGAGCATCTTTTCATATGTCTGTAAGCCATCTGAATGTCTTCCTTGGAAAAAATGGTCTATTCGTGTGTTCTGCTCATTACTTAACTGGATTATTTGGTTTTGGGGTATTGAGTTTGGGAAGTTTTTTATAGATTTTGGATACTAATCCTTTATCAGATATGTCATTTACAAATATTTTCTCCCATTCTGTAGGTTCCTTTTAATTTTGTTGATTGTTTCCTTTGCTGTGCAGAAGCTTATTATCTTGATGAAATTCCAGTAGTTCATTTTTGCTTTTGTTTCCCTTCCCTCTGGAGACCTGTCTAGTAAGTTGCTTCAGCCGAGGTCAAAAAGGTTACTTCCTGCTTTCTCCTCTGGGATTTTGATGGTTTCCAATAACTATTATAGTTATTTCATGAAAAAAAGTGGCATTACTTTACATTTTTTCAAATTCTATATCTGGCTTCAGATATATCTGAATGCTCGTATCTGCTTCTGTACTCAATCTGTTGTGATTTTGAAGTACATCAAGAAAATCTAGCCTCTTATAAATGTGTAGTTGGAAAAAGGAAGAGTATTTTAATAGCCTTTTCAGATAATTATGCATATTATTCTTTCATGTAACACCAAAACTTGAAAAATGTATTTTAAAGGTTAGCTTCAAAATGGAATTTGGAACAATTATCAGTGGACTTTTTGCACATTGTTATATTAAAATCCATTGGTTTATTTGCACTTTGACTAGATCTTTTACCTACACATGGTTTTGAAATATCATAATAGTCTTTTGGAAAATATTAGTTCACTTCAAAACTTGCAAATGTTGACCCATTTCATAATGCAGTATTTAAAAATCAAATCACATTGATTAATATCACCACTGATCTTATCAGAAAATTAGTTTGCAACTCAGTCATAGTGCAGTAGTTCACTCCCTTATCTATGGGGGATATGTTCCAAGATTCCAATATCCTCAGGACATGCCTAAAACCAGGACAGAACCGAACCCTATATTGTCCATGTTTTTTTTCTATACATACATACTTATGATAAAGTTTAATACATAAATTAAGCATAGTAAGAGATTAGCAACAGTAACCAATAATAAAATAGAAAAATTATAACAATATGCTCTAACAAAACTTATGTGAATGTGTTCTCTCTCTCACAAAATCTTACTTTACTGTATTCACCCTTCTTGTGATGATGTAAGATGAAAAAATGCCTACCTAATGAGATGAAGTGCAGTGAATGATGTGGGCATTGTGATGTAATGTTAGGCTACTATTGACCGGATATATTGAAAGAGGATCATCTGCTTTCAGACCTGATTAACCACAGGTAACTGAAACCAGGGAAAGCAAACCCCAGATAGGGGGACTACTGTAGTGCTTTTGTTGAGACAACCATCTTACTTCATTACACAGCAGAGTGCTTTATGTATATTTCCTATTTTGTTTTTGTTTCACAGAATATTTAAAAAGACATGTCCTTGGGGTGCCTGGGTGGCTTAGATGGTTAAGCATCTGCCTTCAGCTCAGGTCATGATCTCAGAGTCTTGGGATCGAGCCCCTCTTAGGGCTCCCTGCTCAATGAAGGGTCTCCTTCTCCCTCTGCCTCTCCCTTTTGCTCAGTTTCTTTCTCTCTCTTTTTCTCTCTCCTTCTCTCTCTCCCTCTCAAATAAATAAATAAAAATAAAATTTTTATTTATAAAAAATAAAAAGACATATACTCAAGGAATAAAATTTATTAAAATTAATAACTTTTACTATTTAATCAAAGAAATTCTTTTTTTAAAAGATTTTATTTATTTATTCATGAGAGACACACACACACGGAGAGAGAGGCAGAGACACAGGCAGAGGGAGAAGCAGGCTCCATGCAGGGAGCCCGACATGGGATTCGATTCCAGGTCTCCAGGATCAGGCCCTGGGCTGAATGTGGCGCTAAACCACAGAGCCATCCGGGCTGCCCTAATCAAGGAAATTCTTGTGAAGCTGTTTTTTTTGTTTTTTGTTTTTTGTTTTTCTTTAGTGTGGAAGGGAAGAATATAATGACTACTGGTACAGTTTAGTGCCACAGCCTTAAGTTACCAGCAGCTTATTCTTGGTTGGTTGTGCACATTGACGCACAATACCAACACAGTGAAAAAGCAAGAAACATTATTATCATAAAAATGGTTTTGACTTCATGGACTGCCTGAAAAGTCTCAGGGACCTCAAGGATCTGCAGACCAGACTTTTACAAGCATTACTTTGAGATTGTACTCTCCTTCTGCCAAATAGTTCCTTGATAATTCTGGAAGAGGAATTTAAATAGGGTAAAAAGGTTGAATATAAATTTTTTTATTCCTTCAGTCCTTAGTTCTCCTTGTTGTACTATAAAATTTAAACAAATTTTGGCCTTTTCACATGCTATAAAATTCTGAATTCATTTCTTTTTAATTACTTGTCTGGATTTTTATGGTCCCTTGTCTATGACTACAAGTTATTACACTATTTTGATAGGCTTTTTGAACAGCATGTTAGGAGGAAAAGAATAAACAAGTGATAAGTTTTTCCCAGTCTATAAATTAGTTACTATGCATGAACTGCTCACCAGGTAAAGTCATTCAGGGCAACAGAGTATCTTTCACTAATCAACCTCTACATTAATTTACTAATTTCTCTGTACCTCCCAAGTGAGAATTCTATTTGGATGAATTATTTGTGCTCCTTAATTTGAATATATGATGAATGTATTATGATGCAATTAAAGATACACAGATTCTGCATATTAGATCTTTTCTGCAACTAATTCAAGAATGAAATAACATATGTTGTTTAGAAGTCAATTGCAATGGGTAAATGATAGAAACTGGCCCTAAATTGAACCTAAGGTGAATTCCTTTAGTCTGGGCCATTGTAAACTATTTAATTCTTTTTTTTAACTATTTAATTCTTAAAATACCTTCTTAAAATAAATTTAAAAATTTATTCCAACTAATCCTTTATGAATAAAGGTTAAATACTTAATCCTATGATTTTATAAACCCATGGTGTCTAACAAATTGCATGTTTATTTTACTCTGTTGTCCAGATCAGTTCATACAAGTTCTTAAACAAGAAGGGTTGATGCTTAAATATAAGACCTTATGTGATCTGTGAGCCCTTTATTTTAGATTCTGAATATGTCACTAATTTATTATACTCTTCCTTTTTTCTAGTTGTAATCTAATAGTAAGAGACAATAGAGAACTTCTACTAACTTCACCTACTTCACATCATAACATTTTAAATAACTTTATTATGAACAAAAATAAAACTGAAATATTTACCATAAGAGTAGTACAGATGGGGATGGAGTGAAGGGAAGTATGTCCTCCTTAAGATTTCAAAGATCTCCTGCCATTTCTTTACTAAGGCAGCACTAACCAGAAGCCTACATCTGGGCTTTCAGATTTCCCTCTTTCCTGGTATGCCAATAACCCCCAACCTTTCTTCCTTAAAAGCTACTCATTCTTCAAAGACTTCCTCAGTAAAGTCTGGTGACTTCAAATTCCATAGTTCTCCCTCTTGAAGATTTACAATCTGGGAATACTTCTGAGATTTCTTCAGCATTACCATAGTGTTCAGTTCTTAATAGGCACCCAAGGAAAATTGTTATGATCAAGTATAAACTGTCAGAAAAAACGAAAACTGAAGTTAGTTCATTACAAAATGGTTTTTTTCGAGTGATTTGTTTCATATTATGATTTTGGAAAATCAACACAAAATTTGGGTGAAAACAATGAAAAATGAAAAATTGGGGTGAAAAGCAATTTCCTTAAGGAAATTAGACATTGTTTTTATTTTCTTAGGGCTCAGTAATTTTGAGCAATGAATTTTTTGTAAAAGAAAAATAGATTTTTTTTTTACTATGGACTGAACATTATTTGTAGTAAAGAAGAAAATAAAGTCTGTCTTGTTTTGTCAAAAGACTATGTATTGAGAGGATTGTGGAGTGTCAGCAAAACTGACAGTTTAGAGAAGAAAGTAAAATTGGAACTCTGCTCAGTCTAGTTCTATGGGCTTAAGATCCAGAAAGGAATTTAAACTCACATCTATAACAAGAGTTAAAAATATTTGTTTCTGTTGAAACAATAAGACTACCATAGTATTACCACTTTCTTAACTGTGTGGTTAAATTTTTAACAGAAATAGGCATTGTAGGGACACCTAGGTGGCTCAGTGGTTGAGCATCTGCCTTTGGCTCAGGGCGTGATCCTGGAGTCCCGGGATCAAGTCCCACGTCAGGATCCTTATATGGAGCCTGCTTCTCCCTCTGCCTGTGTCTCTGCTCTGTCTGTCTGTCTCTCTCTTTCTGTCTCTCATGAATAAATAAATAAAATCTTAAAAAAAAAAGAAATAGGCATTGTAAATATTGGAAGACACAGTTTACATTTTTGCAGATGTATTGGAAGCTTAGAAAGGCCAGAAAAGTAAAATTCAGTATATCCTGAATTTAGAAAATCAATAGCATACCTGAAAATTATGGAAAGGAGGATTTTTAAAGGCTTCCTACTTGTAACAGAAAACGTATATACTTTTAAATCTCTTATGAAAACCTTCATAAGGAAAGTGCATGACTTATATGCAGAAAATTTTTAAATGTTGTTTAAAAGTATGTTGAAAGACTCTAATAGAGTTTACAACTATAGTGTATTAATGATCAAGGAGACCAAAGACTATAAAAACACTAATTTTGACCAAATAATGTAAAGTTATAGTAAATATCCTAAACAGATCAGGGAAGGGAGTGGCCCTAAAATGCACTGAAGGTGCACCTGGGTGACTCAGTCAGTTGAGCATTCGAAGCTTGGTTTCCACTCAGGTCATGATTCCAGGGACATGAGGTTGAGCCCTGCATTGAGCTCTGTGCTCAGTGGGGAGTCTGCTTGGAATTCTCTCTCTCCCTCTGTCCTTCTCCACCACCCCCAACTCGCTCTCGCTCTCTGTCTCAAATAAATTAAAATAAAATAGAATACACTGAAGGACTACACAGCAAAATGCAAAGAAATATTTGTAAAAGAAATGCATTCAAGGTAAGATAACCCTACCATTTCTAAAAACATACTGCAATAATAGGGAAGGGTTGGAATAATAATTATACATTAGGACAGAATGGCTCAAATATTATATATATGCAATATATTATGTATATATACAAACATATACATATTTGTTTCTCATCCCTTTAGTTTCTATCATTTATTACAATTTAATATATGAGGAATAATGTATAATATAACTAGTTAATGAAGAAGGGAAGGATTATTCAGCAAGTAGGAATAGAAAACAAAGAATTTGAAAAATTGCCAGTTATGATGACTACTTCATTCTACATACACAGATAAAATGTGTATGTTGTGAGCCAAGCTAAAAGGAAAAAGCTACTATGGAAACTGAAATTTTGCAATGGGGAGATTCCAAATATTACTCATTTGTCTAAAGAGTGTCCGTTAGATTTTAATTCCCAGTGGTTTTTGCAGTGTCTGCATCTTTGTCTCCCCTCACAACTAGCACTGAGCTTTTCACACCTTAAGCTGCAATGTACTTTTTGAAAGACAGTTGATAGATTTATTTATTCACCTATTCAAATATTATTATTGAAAAATATTTGCCACATTGGCTATTTAAAAGTATATTTTTACCTCTACAAAGAGTGTATCTTGACCTATCTTTTATCCGTAACACACAGTTTTATCTGTTTTGCCTACACTCTACTTTCCTACAAAAAGAAAAGCAATAATGGCTAAAAATTAAAAACAACCATGTGCCTTTAGCTTTTGTATTATACCGTGTTGTCCA
Organism: Canis lupus baileyi; assembly: GCF_048164855.1. Lineage (NCBI taxonomy): Eukaryota > Metazoa > Chordata > Mammalia > Carnivora > Canidae > Canis > Canis lupus. The sequence goes on from NC_132868.1 coordinate 16,305,334, forward strand.
TGAACAGAATAGTTGGGTAAATCAGGCTTTGCGATAACGGAAACCTGAAGAGCAGAGCCTTTCAATGACTTTCTTCATACCGTAATTCAGAAACACTAGTTCGAGCTTCATTTTCTCAGTATAATGATTTTGGCCATGGATAATTTGTAACCAAGGTCTCCATATGGAATTGGTCTCATTTCAGAATGAAAGTAAGATTTTATGAGAACAGCAAGATGATGGTCAAAATAATCTTTCAAAAGTCAGGAGATAACCTTATCTGAAGAGAAAAATACTGTGCAGTGTGTTCTAAAATAAGAATTTTGCTCCTGATCTCACTTTTCTACCAAGGAAACTATAAAAATATGATAAAATAGAAGCTATTACTTGGGTTCAGGGAAAATTGAAGGTATTTTATTTAAATGTTGCTCTTTCTCCCAGTGTGCTATTTGTTGTTGATTTTTTACATGATATAATTTCATAGTATTTTGATGGAATTTTGTACTTAAAATAAATCTTAATATAATTTCTATTATTGACCTGAAAGTTCAGAGGCAACATTATCAAATAGTAAGCAACATCTGTGTAAAATTTTATTACGTGACAAAGGTATCTCCATCGCTTCTGGCCATGTTAGTCGGTGGCATTAAAAGTGCTTTCCCGGTGTTTTATAGTTTGTGTCTATTCCTTCATGTTGGTTTCTTGTCCTTTTTGAAAACTAAAGTCTATACAAATCTGTGATTATTTTTCTATTTGAGGAAAGACTGCATTCCTTTCTTCCTTCTTCTGGATGGCTATACCCATTCCCTTCCAGTTTCTCAGCCTATCACTGCTTAGTAAAATTGAATCTAATATAATTCCATATGGATGACCATGTATTACTTTGAATTTCCAGAATCATTTATGGAAAAAGAACTGGTAATATGTATCATGAGTCTTGTAGAGGACAATCACTTCCATAGAGTCTATTTTGCAGAATGTGTTAGGACCTATGGCACTGTATTTAAAGCTGGTGAAATTTGGATAGATAGGTATGGATAGATGGGTGACTGGCTTGACGGATGAACGGTCCAGAAAGTAGACCTCTATGTCTATTCCTGTATCTATACTGTACCTACTAGTGGAAGAGTCCAAAATATATTTTCCATATCAATCAGATGAAAGCAATTTGGAAGAAAATAATGTTCACACCCATGTATAACGAATGGGCTCAGTGTCTGAATAAGCCGTTTGATTGATAACTGTTGAAACTAATAAACACTTATAGGCAATTAACTACTTTACCTTCAAACCAGTTGAGGAGCATTATATATTTGTGACAGCTGTTAGTACCACAAGATAATAATATGAGAAAACAATGGCTAAACAGTGATTTAATAACTTCCTTCTTCATAATTCAAGCTATTCACCAGCCACTGTGAATCTACTGCTCCCTATAACAGCTATCAGAAGGCCTCAAACATAATAGACATACAGATGAGGGCTTCATTTAAAATAACTACCATTTCTAACTACTTATCATGGTCTAGGTAATTTTCATACATTATTTTTTATCCTCACATCCAAGCTGGAAGGTGGATGAACTTCTCGATTACAGAAACTTTCCATGCACAGATGCGGTGGTTACAGAGTTGATACTTTGCTCAAGGCCACAGGGGTAGTAGTAGCAAAAACAATATTTGAATCCAGGTCTGTTCCACCATACAATCATCTAATGGCAGGTAACACTAATCCTCACAACTACCTTTTAAGATATATTCAATTATCTCCCTGAATTTGCAGATCAGGACATGTAAGCATGAAGGGACAGTCACACATTTGGGGAAACTTAACCAGAAGAGATATTGGACCAGGTCTCGTGTCCTCAGATCTAGGTTCATGGCAGCCACTGCAGGTAAAGAAAAAGACCCTATCTCATATACAAATTTGTCCAAGGCAAATCAGCACAGAAGTGTCACTGAAAGGCAGACCTTAGTCTCTAGATTTGAGTGGCCTGAGACTGGCAAAAATGCTCCCTGCCCTTTGGCTTCTTAAGAGTGAACAGAATCTCCCAAGTAACCCTGAAGACCAAAATCCACAGTGAGGTACACCTGACACTGAGTCTAGTGCCCCACTAAAGAGTGCCGAGACAAGAATCCCCCCCAAAGTTATCTCTGTTCCTCCTTCTCCTTCTCACAACCAGGTTTCTGACATCAAAGTTTACTGTTAAAAGCATCCTTAATAGAAATATTACTGTATATATTTTCAATAAAGAGAAGAATGTCAGGGAAATTTGTCATGATATGTGTTTACTGTAAGTTTGACATGCATTATTGTTAGATCATTCGGCTCTCCTTCCATAATTTTTCTATGCAATTTATTTATGTGCATATTTAAATGGTATGCCACTTAATTGAAATTATAGTGTGTTCAAGCCAGATTTGACACTGACTGGCAGTTGCTGTTAAGGAATACTTGGAACCTGTGAATGGGTCATTTTCCAAACAGTACAGATATAACCATTTATCTAGCAGAATATTTCAGGAAACCAAATAGCTGATATTGCCAATATGAATACCTCATTCATTCCAGGCAGGGTTGTGTCTTATTCACCTTTCTAGCCCACAATCCTAGAATTGCATATGATATAACAGATAGTGGTGCCACTAGTTCTTTCTTACATGAGGACTCTGCCTACAAATCCGAAGATCTTGGAAGTAACTTTTCAAAAACTATTCTGTCCTTGGAATAATTCCTTAAAAACTTAAGTATCTGTACTGTGTACAAAAACAGTCCCCCCAAAAAACAGTCCCAGTGTTTGATTCAGTTTTCTATAGGTGTCATCCAGATATTTATTAGAAAAGTACAGCCTATGGCAAAGGGAACAAATCTGGACTATCACAGATGGAAGATTCTTAATAGGGCAATGGCCCAAACAAGTTCAAGGAACCAATGACAACCCCAAATACTTCAGATTTTATTTTTGAATTTAGAAAGGCTAAAATTTTATAGAGAACAACAGATGCTTTATCTTCCTTTCCCTCTCCCTGGTGTCTCCTACTCAGTGACTCTAGACTTCAGGCACATGACTTAAACACTCTGGGCCTCCATTTCCTCATCTGTGAAATAGGGTAATAATAATGCCCTTCTCTTTGAGTTGATGGGTGGATTAAATGAAGTGAAATCATTAAAATGCACACATTAGCTATTTGGCATGTGGTAAGCACTATTTTTTAACTAACATATTATTAAGTTGTTCCATTATTATTACTCCATGATTGTTATACATCATGCAGCAGCTTTTAAAAACTAATTTCACAAAAATTTGAGGTACCTCTATGAATATTAAAATATTAGAAACATAATGAAATGAGAATTAATAAACAACCCGAAGGTCACTTTGGTGACTGCACTCATAAAAATCATAAAATGGAGGCATTATTTAAATGTCTTTTTTTTCAAACTAGATTACGTACCATCCTAATGTGTCCTACAAAGAAACTTTGACCCTATATCAAATGTACCCATAGTGCAAAGTGCTTTGACATAAGAAATATCTGGCCACCTTGATCTCAATCTCTTTAAAACTATACTTTCCCTTGTAGCTTTTGTTCATCAACTAAAAATCAAGTAAGTAGGTCAGTAGTCAGTTTATTGAAGCTACTTGAGGTTTCAAATAGCTTTCTAAGTGCCAGAGAGTTTGCTATGTGCTTTTTATGTGTTTATTATTTCATTTAATCCCTATAACTATCCCCTGAGATAGATATCCCTATTTTACAAGTGAGGACATTGTTTTTCAGAGACTTCTTTACTTGATACAATTAACTAAGAAATGGTGGGTCAGAGTCTAGAATGTAGGTCTATCTATCTCTTAAGGCTGTTCTCTGTATACCACACACTACTTTGTTTATTTTGAACAACTCATTTTGACTGACTACTCCATAATAGTACCTCATAACATATACCCTAAAGTTATCTGAGAATTGCCTTTAGAATATGACATCATGACCCTATAGAGAAATACTAGCAAAATTTTCTCACTGCTGACACTAATTAAAATGATATTTCTGTTTAATTTGGGGAATCCTGGCAACATTTCCACATAGAAAGTATTCCTAGGGAGCAGCTGTAGAAAAATCTCCATAAACATTTCATTTGACATTCTCATATTTTACATTAGTGCAAGTGTTTTGCACACCCCAGGGATGTGAAATGCTCTATAAGAAATGTAGTGAGCTGTCAGTCAATGCCCTGCAGGAGGATTTATGAAACAGAGTCCTACAAATGTTGTTTGTTTCTTCTCAGCTCAAACTGCACAAATTATTTGAACCAAATTGGGGGGTTGTGGGAAGCTAATACAGAGATCCACACCCCCAGGAATGCTGAATAAATACCTATGGCCCCACTGGCAGACTATTTATTACAAAAGTCTAAAACTTTTTGTTTTGAGATATTGGTTTTATTTGAATCCTGCAGTTTTTTGAACAATTACTCCATTTGTCATCATCATCCTTTTTTAATGAAAGCCAGACCCTCCTCCTTGAACTGCTCTTCTCCCTACAGCCAGGAGAGAGAGGCGGCCTGAGAGGAGCTAGGTGCTTTATGCTGCTGTGGTTTACCCTCCGAGACAACGAAGAAGAAGCAGCGTCAGTCTCCAGGGGTGGAAAGGGCGGCACTGACTGGGGGAAGGTGATGGTTTCCTGGGAGAAGTTTAAGCTTTTAAGGGTCAGAGTTTTAGTTGCAGGTCTCCAGCTTTCTTAATTTCATGACTTGGGCAAGACTACTTCTCAGAGACTCCACTTGCTCATCTCTAATAAGGGGGAAGTAATATCGTGAGGATTAAATAAGTATTTTTTAATGTATATTTTTTATTTTGAGTTCAATTTGCCAACATATAGTGTAACACCCAGCTCTCATCCCGTCAAGTGCCCCCCTCAGTGCCCGTCACCCAGTCCCCCCATCCCCCCACTCACCTCCCCTTCCACTACCCCTTGTTCATTTCCCAGAGTTAGGCCTAACATAATGGCATTTCTAAAATGCCTGGCACATAGTAAGTATAGTGTTTGCTAAATACTATCATTGTTTTCACTATTGTTGAGGCCATAATGCAAAATAACATTGTGTCCTGAATACATACTATTAGATATCTACGGGATTTTTTACATCATTAGTTGCCACTTAAACAAAGACCTTTTTTTTAAACTTTAGATATTATAGACCAACCCAGTAATGTTCCCTTTTCACTTAGTGGCTGCACATATGGTTTTAATGGAAATGAACATCCTCTTCTGTATTTCTTCTTCAGTTCCATTATTCTCCAGGAGTCTAGATAGTACATTGCTTCAGATTATCTCACTAATTACTTAAATTCTGTTGTTTAAATATAAGGTTGTAAAATCATCATCTACTTCCAGATAGGAAGAGTAATACACAATGTAAATATATTCAAAAGAATCTATCTTTACCATTTTATCCTGTATGTTTAGGGATCCAGTTAAACCTAAGTAGGATTATAATTATTCTCCAAAGAACTATATTACTTGGGATTAACATTGAAGCTATTCATTTTCAAAATGGAATACTCTTTACAGCTCCTCTTGGACCATCCTGTTTCATTATTTCTGGTATAATGGCAGTTGTTTTAATCAGCAAAGAACAAAACTCATAGAAACAGTGAAATGTGTTTCTTTGGAGTTGTAGAGAATGTTTCATCCATAGAGGCAGAATGAGCTTTTCTATTTATTTTTGTTTTAGCAAAAAAGTGTGTGTATGTGTGTGTGTGTGTGTGTGTGTGTGTGGTGTTTCAGACCAGATGAAATTTAGGTTTTGTTGTCACGTATTAATACACCAGATAATGTAACAGAAGTAAGTAAATTAAATTTTCAGCAGTCTATGAGGTAACAAACACAGAAAAAAAAGGAGTATCACCAGGATTTCAAATGTGAAGATTCAAAATTTGTCCATCATCCCAATAATCTGGAGAGCTCCCTACTTCTATCTATTTGGCTCTAACTAGATCACTGTTCTCCAAAGTGATAAATGAGATATTGGTGATGTATAGGTGAGAATTTATTTTAATAATTATTTATTTTAGCATGCTTTAAAAATTTAATTAGAATATTAAATTATGATGTACAGTTTCCTTTCTTAAATAAAAATGCTTACATAGAAAGAGACAACTGAAAGTAAAGTATTAAGAAAATGGTATTATAGAAGCTCATGGAGAAATGTCAAAAATTGTAAAGGTGGTATTCAAATGACTGAAGTTCAAGAAATACTGATCTAAGTGACGATTAAAAATGTGTTGCCACATGTTAACATTGTTTAATATAGGAGTTATTTTGTTGGCTGGTTTCCCAATATTTTGAGTGAAAAATACCTGATGGCTTAAAGAAACCGGGTTGTGTCATACTGCAGAGTCTTGCCTAACTACATTAGCAGAGGAATGTGTAGGCATTTTTCCCTCTCTTACTCCTTACTCTAAAATAAATCCCAGATGGAGCAAAGATCCAAGGGGAAAAAGTAATTTTGTTTTACAGTATTAGAGTAAGGGATGGTCTTTTAAAGCATGGCATAAATTTCAGAAGACTCCAACAAAGACTTATTGATTGTACTATTAAAGCTTTTTAGAATTTCTGCATAGCAAGTAAGTAAATAATAAAATCAAAACACAAAATAGAAAAGTTATTTGCAGTATATTTATGATGGACAAAAACTAATTTCCATTATGTATTAAAAGTCTCTCAACACACTAAAAAAAAGATAACTAAAGGATTATAGAGAAACAAAGGTCATGAATATAGGTCATAGACCGGGAAACACAAATGGCTTTTTTATTTTTATTTTTTAAAGATTTTATTTATTTATTCATAAGAGACACAAAGACAGAGGCAGAGACAGAGGCAGAAGGAGAAGAAGGCTCCTCATGGGGAGCCTGATGCAGGAATCAATCCCAGAACTCCAGGATCTGCCCTGAGCTGAAGGCAGATGCTCAACCACTGCCAGGCATCCCGATAAATGGCTTTTAAACATATAAAAATGTGCTTAATCTCTTTCATAATAAAAGAAACACAAGTTAAAACCTAACATTCCTTTTTTACTTGCTAGGCAAAAATAAAAATATTTTATTGGCAAAATAAAAATATTTAATAAATATATTGATAAATATATTGTGTGCTGATGTGCCCAGTATCAAGAGTAGATAATGTGGAATAGGATATACAAAAGTGAGGAGGAAAGGAAAATAAATTATTTATTGCTGTTTATAAAATTTTAGGTTTTTCCAGGGGTGCGTGGGTAGTTCAGTCAGTTAAGTGTCCAACTCTTGGTTTTGGCTCAAGTGAGGTTGTAGAATCCTGGGATGGAGTCTTGAGTCAGGCACTGTGCTGGCAGGGAGTCTGCTGGAAATTCTTTCTTCCTTTCTGTCTCCGTCTGCCCCTCCCCTTTTCGTGAATGTTCTCTCTCTCTCTCTCTCTCTCTCTCTCTCAGATAAATACATTTTAGAAAAAAAATTTTTAGCTTTTCCCAACCCAAAAATAAGACCTGAGGCTATTTGGTGTTTTTGTTGGTTCCTTGAACTTGTCTGCTCATTGCTCTAACAAGAATCATCTATCTGATGTTATGCATTAGAAAGAATGAAATCTTGCCTTTTGCAACAACATGGATGGACCTAGAAAGTATTATGTTAAATGAAATAAGTCAGACTAAGAAAGACAAATACCATATGATATTACTTATGTGGAATGTACAAACTAAACAAAAAGCAGAATCAAACCTATAAATACAGAGAATGACCTAATGGTTGCCAGGGGAGAGAAGAGGGGATGGGCAAAGTGGATGAAGAGGAGTGGAAGATACAGACTTCCAGTTATGGAATGAATAAGTCATGGGAATAAAAGGCACAGCATAGGGAATATAGTCAATGATATTGTAATAGCCTTGTATGACCACCAATGGTAGCTACCCTTGTGGTGAGTGTTTACTCCTGTGTTATACACCTGAAACAAATGTAACATTGTGTGTCAACTCTACTCAAAATTGTTTGGGTAAAATAAGTACATACAGATACATGGATGAAAAATGCAGGAAACTGAATCAAATACTAGAGTATTTTATGCATATACCTAGATTTTTTTAAAAGGAATTTAGAGGATTGAGTAATTTTTTTAAGTCATTTCCAGGACTTGTAGGCAGAGCCTTTTAACGAGAAATGTGGAAATCAATGGTTTACCTAAATCTGCCTTAAATGCTCAATTCCATGCTTCGTGCCAATGCAAGCATGCCCAGATCAAATGATCAAGGGAGAGAGTGGAAGGAAATGAATTATGAGATATAGCTAGAGGTGAGCTCTTTTAGGCTTTGCAGGCTTTGTAAATATATTGGATTTTATTCTAAGTGTGATATGCAACTACTGGAGGCTTCTATTTCTGAGCATGTCAATATTGACATGACCTAATATATAGTTTTAAATTAGAGAAGATGATTATAACTACTTTCTAACTATCTATGGTGTCTCTTATTTTATATAAGAAAGGCTATTTTACTTTTTGTAGAACTTACTGTTTTAATTTTTAGACTATGAATGTATGCCTTTCTCACCATAGAAAATTTAGAAAATACAGAAAAATATTTAAAAAGCAAATAAATACATCTGTAAATCTAACCCAGAGGTCAGCAAATTATGGCCAGCAGGTGAACCAGCTGTGTTTCGTAAATTAAGTTTTATTGGAACACAGCCACACCCATTTGTTTACAGTTATCTATGGTTGCTTTCCACACCACAAGAGCAGAGTTGAGTAGTTGTGACAGAAACTAAATAGTCTGCAAAACTTAAAATTGTTACTACCTAGACCTTTATAGAATAAATTTGTTGACCCTGTTCTAACCTTCTGAAATAATGTTAATTTATTAGCACATTTTTCAAAGGTATGTTCTAGACATATTTTTAAGGAGTCAAGATCATACTCTAACTGCAGCTCTATATTTCGCTGAGTTGATTTACATTTATACCATCAAGATTTCACATATAATTAATATTTATTGTGAAAGATAGCCATTTTTAATGCTTGCATACATTTTATCTTATAAATATACCATCATCTACTTAAATAATTCCTTATTTCTTCTATTTTCTGACATGGAAGTTTTTAAAATTTTTATTTATGGTAATACCAGAGTGAATCTCTTTATTTATAATTGTTTGTATTTTTTATCATTTCCTTAAGCTAGACTCTTTAAGGTGAAATTATGAAATCAAAGAGTATCATTGTTTTTAAGACTCCTGATAAATATACTGAGGTTTTGGGATGCCTGAGTGGCTCAGTGGGTTGAGCATCTGCCTTTGGCTCAGGACACGATCCCGGATTCCTGGGATCGAGACCCACCTCAGGCTCCTTGCATGAAACCTGCTTCTCCTCCCTCTGCCTGTGTCTCTGCCCCTCTCTCATGAATAAATAAATAAAATCTTTAAAAATATAAAAATAAATAAATAAATAAATAAATAAATAAATAAATAAATAAATAAATAAAAAACTGAGGTTTTAAATCATTGTTTCCCCAAACTCTTGGCCTCCACACGGTTGTATACATCATTTGGGTAAGCTATAGCAGTGGAGATTGCTTGGAATGTCTTGGGGAAGTTACTAATTTTTTTGTATTTTAAATGTGAGTGAGGATAATTATAAAATAGCTAAAATAGATAGATAGATAGATAGATAGATAGATAGATAGATAGATAGATAGATAGAAATAGCTAACCTTAACTTTGGATAGAGCATTGTTCTAAGTGATATACATATCACTTATTATAATATATTAACTCATTATCATATATTAACTCATTTAATCCTTGCAACAACCCTTTGGGATGGGTTCTATTATCCCCATTTTAAAAGTAAAGAATAAAACCTAGGCAGTGTGACCCCAGATTTCTGGCATTTAATCAACATGTTGACCTGTTTGAGCATTCCTGTATCTTGTTTCTTTTCCTATCACTCCTATCATATTCTGCTACTACCAAAGATTATGTCCTGTGTTAAGCTTTTAGGAAATATGTTTTGGCTCTAAAGGTCCATGACTTCAAAAAAGTTGAAAACCAGGGCACCTGGGTAAGTCAGTTGGTTGAGCATCTGCCTTTGGCTCAGGTCAATCCCGAGGTCCTGGGATTGAGTTCTGTGTCAGGCTCCCTAAGCAAGGAACCTTTTTCTTCCTCTCCCTCTGCCCACCCCCCACCCCCACTGCCACTTGTTCTTCTCACTCTATCTATCTCAAATAAATAAATAAAATCTTTAAAAAAAAAAGTTGGAAGCCCATTTATTTCAGGGACCACATCCTGTTGGCAGTAGAGATTAATTCCTGTTAGATACTTCTCCTACCACCCCCTAAGGCCTTCTCAGTGTTTCTTTCTTCATTTTCTCATCTCCCAGTATATTGTCTGGTTGATATTTATCTTCAATGTTTAAAGTTTATATATCGTGCTATTATTGAAAAAATGGTTTGGTTTATTTCTTATTATTACTACTACTATGAACACAGAGGCAGGCAGAAGCAGCCTCTAGAAGCTCAAGGAAAATTTTATCTCCTATTTTTAAAAAAGATAAATGCAGACACAACGTTGGTTTGATGTTATAATTACTTCTTTCGGGTTTCTAGCTATTTTTAAAACAAATTTACACCATTTTGTGCTTGGGTGAATCCTCAAGGATAATGTTCAAGAGATCCTCCAATTATTTTTCCAATGGGTAAGCTCCACCTCTTAATTGTTTTAATTAGTAAACCTATGAAAATTAATTAAAATTGGCATCATACTTCCAAAATTGCATACCACTTACTACTCAACATAAAATCTTAATCAAAACATTGAAAACACTTGAATCTAACTTTCTTTAATTGTCTAATATGCTTGCTTGAGGGGGGAAGAATGAAAACAATAAGGAGAGTAAAAAGAAACTGACTTTTCAGGGAGTTTACAGGACCTTTTAAATGAATGCTTCAAAAAATAATGATGATGATGTCACCAGTTTGTTTGTTTTCCATTCTACGAAGACACAGAATTTGTTTTTAGTGGAGATGTCCACCCTGATGAGGGGGAAACCATTCAGTTATATCAGGATCCCTGGCAGCTTGGTATGGAGGTGAACCTCCAGTGCAGCCTAGGGAAAAGGCCTCAGCTGGGATTCAAGCAGAGTAAGGAAGGGGAAAGAAAGATGGTCTGGCAAACATTTGAAGGAGAGCGCTCCTACTAAGTGCCAGGCACTGGGTTAGATGCTTCCTCCAAGGCCACCTTACTTTTTTTCCCAAAAACAACTAGGCTGAAATTTGTCAGTATTAACTTCATTTTATAGTTAATGAAATCAGATTTAAAAAGATTAAATAACCTGCCTAAAAGCCATTCTGCAAAGCAGGACCTGATCTCTTCTCCATCTTCTCTCTTTCCCTTGGTGGTATATGCACTGTTCTACAATCTGGATCATGTCCCCCCTTCAGGGTCTAATCCAAATTCATCCCTGCTGTGGCCACTTCAAGGAGGGAGGTAGTTATCTGAGCTGGCTCCTGAACAGGAGTAGGTGAAGTATAACAACAAAACAGTAGCAACAATAAAAACTAATTGAAATTCAGAGTATATTGTATGCCAGGCTGTGTTTCAGATCCATTAGCTCATTTCTTTCCCCTAACAATTGTAAGAGGCAACTACTACTATCATGATCTCTTCTCTCCAGAGGAAACTAAGTCATCAGGAGTTTAATCCCGGAGTTATAAAGTTAGTAAGTGGCAGAGCTGTTGTTCAAGCCTAGGTCTTATCCAAGAACTGACTTTTAATCACTTTTCTTGGAAGACACACATGCACAGCTTTAGCATCATCACCCAGATATGATCTTAAGCAAGTACAAGTATAGAGCTTCTTAAAATAAAGGAAAGACTAGAAGATGAGGCGAGGGAGGGGAGATTTTGAAAGAGGTGCTAAGACTAATAAGGTATTATAGGGCCAAATATTTAACTTTTTAAAAGATTTTTGTTTATTTTGTTTTGCAAACATTAAGCCCTATTTCTGTTTCTTCACTAGCACTTCACCTGCCATTATCAACATTTCTGAACTGAGCTTTTCCAGCTGATGAAAAATTATCAGAAAGATATGAAAGCTGATACAATTATTATACAGTGGGAAAGATTTAGCTAAATGTGGATTATTGTTTATTTGGAATAGTTCTATCAATACCTTGTTAGGTGAGGGCCAGAAATCTCAGTTATAAAAAAAGTGCACCTAGTGGCTCAGTCGGTTAAGCATCTGACTTTTGGTTTTGGCTCAGGTCATAATCTCATGTTGTGAAATTGAGAGCCCTATGTGGGGCTCCACTTAGCAGTGAGTCTGCTTGAAAATTCTCTCCCTCTGCCCTTCCCTCCAACATTGAGTGTGTGTGTGGGTGTGTGTGTGTGCACATACTCTCTCCCTCAAATAAATCTTTTTTTAAAAGTGAATTATGAAACTCAGACTGCATTATCCAGTGCATCTAGTAGACAGCTAATAAATGTTTTCTTAAATGCATGCAAAATAATGCTGGACATAAAGTGTTTTATTTAAGAACTATGCCTTAGTAAAATTTGCGACCTGCATAGAATAAACTAAAACTGTTTTGAAAAGAAAATAGCATTTTCTGAAGGGCTAAGGCTTGTCTATGCAAATTAGATGATTCCTCAAATATATTTTCAGTAATGGCTTTTATAAAAAAGTCACTATGCCTGCTATTTTCCCAACTATTGCTTTTATGCATATGCAGTACAAATACATCTTTCCACATTCTTCCCACCTGATTTGATATCAAAGCTGATCTAAGCACTTTCTCCTGTTGTGTGTTAGGTGTTTTATTTGTAATATGTCTCTCCTATTATATGCAAAGACATGCAAAATAGAGGAACTGGCAATATTTATTCTTAGGCCCATTTGTTTTGGAAAGTTTTCTTGAAGCCAGCCTTCACACTTATTCTTCAAGCATAATGGATGCATATGTTTTGAATTTTTCTTTGGATGTGTTGTAAGACAATGGTATCAACAGTGTTCTCTAATAGTCTATTAGTATCCTTTCCTCCACTGGTATTTACATCTCTTTTTTTTTACCTTTTTATTTATTTTTATAGTAAATTTTTACTTCTTATTCTAACTAAATTCAACAATTAATATATAATGCATTATTGGTTTATGAAGTAGAGGTCAGTGATTCATCAGTCTTATGTAGCACCCAGTGCTCATTACATCACGTGCCCTCCTTAATGTCCATCACCCAATTACCCCATCCCCCCACCTGCCTCCCCTCCAGTGACCCTCAGTTTGTTTCCCATGATCCCATGATTAAGAGTCTCTTGTGATTTATCTCCCTTTCTGATTTTGTCTTTATTTTTTCCTCTCTTCCCCTATAATCTTCTGTTTTGTTTCTTAAATTCCACACATGAGTGAGATCATATGATAATTGTCTTTCTTTGATTAACTTATTTCTTTTAGCATATCCTTTAGTTCCATCCACATCGTTGCACATGGCAAGATTTCATTTTTTGATGGCTGAATAGTATTCCATTATATATATGTACCACATCTTCTCTATCCATTCATGTGTTAATGGACATCTAGGCTCTTTCCATAGTTTGGCTCTGTGGACATTGCTACAATAAACATTGGGCTGCAGGTCCCCCTTCAGATCACTGCATTTGTGTCTTTTGGGTAGATACCTACTAATGCAATTGATGGATTGTAGAGTAGCTCTATTTCCAACTTTTTGAGGAACCTCCTTACTGTTTTCCAAAGTGGCTGCACCAGCTTGCATTCTCATCCGCAGTGTAAGAGTGTTCCCCTTTCTCCACATCTTTGCCAGCATCTTTTGTTTCCTGACTTGTCAATTTTAGCCATTCTGACTGGTATGAGGTGGTACAAATCAAATCCACAATAACATGGGTATCTCTATCATGTATGATGCAATAATAGATATTAATTAATGATATAAATGCATTTTTTATCATATTTATAACTTGATTTTGGAATTCTTGAAACTTCTGTAGAGGGAATGCTTGGTTCCAGAACACGGTATGAAAACCATATAGCTATAGGTAGTAGAGGGTCATTAAAGGTGAGAGACATAGGCAGATCTGTATTTTATAATGACATTTCTGGTTATGAAATGGAGGATAGGTTAAAGAGTAGACATATCAGAACGCAAGAGATCTGCTAGATCTGCTAGAAGGTTGTAAGAGACAATGGAGGTTTAAACTTTAGAATATGAATGAGAAAAGATGCAGTATTTGAGATGTAAAATTAATAAAAATTAGATGATTATGAGTTATCAGAATTGATAAATAAGATCATCAATGGCTTCTTGCTTTAGAGACCACCATAAGTAGTGGTGAAGCCACTAAAGACAGCATGCTAAAAACAGAGGAATGTGTTTCTGTTGGTGCACAGTGAAGCAGATAAAGAATTTGATTTTAAACATAGTGAAGCTAAGATACTAAATGTCCAGTGGACAGCTGAATACAGATCTAGAACTCAAGAGAAAGGGCTGGTTGTGAATTTGCCACCCAGATTAAGCAGTCCGTGGGAGTGATGGCCAAGGAGAAAGTAGAAATTGAAGACAGAAGAGGGCTCCAGGCAAACTCTGGGCCACTGTTATAGAGTACATAGAGGAAGAGCCACTGATGACATCAGGAAAACTAAGTCAAGCAGGAAAGAGTTAATGTTCCAGAGATGCACAAAATAGAAACGTGGAAGTAAGAGGGTGTAGGCAGTGCTAGGCCACAGAGAAATGCATTTTTATCTCATTCCAGATTTTCCTCTTCTAAATCCCTGCGCACCTCTGTCTTCTGTCATTCCCTATCCCCCCCCCAAAAAAAATTAAGCCTCAATAAATTATTTTACTTCTATTTCACAGAGAAATTTGATGCTATCAGGCATGATGTATTTCATGCTCCAGTATCTTCACTTTCACAAACCATTCTCCCATATGAATCTTTCCATGTTTCCTTTTACCACTCCTGAGGAAGCTCTGAGTCTTTTTCATTCTTTCTCTCTTTCATTCATTCTTTCTTTCATTCACTCTTTCTACTCCTGACCTTGTTCTCATGCTAGCTCCTCGTCCCCATTCCTTTAACAAATATGGTCTTCTGAGGGCTTCTTCCTTTAGTTCTTAAAATATGTATACTTCTGGGGCACCTGGGTGGCTCAGTGGTTGACCCTCTGCCTTCAGCTTAGGTCATGATCCCGGGGTCCTAGGATGGAGCCCCGCATCAGTCTCCCTGTGGGGAGCCTGCTTCTCCCTCTGCCTGTGTCTCTGCCTCTCTCTCTGTGTCTCTCAAGAACAAATAAATAAAAATTTAAAATATATATATATATGTATACGTCTCCTGCCTCCGCACTGTCTTCCAGGTGCCTATGGCTTCCAGTCACTGCCCTCCTTCCTTCTTTCCCAGCACAAAGTCTTGAATGATATTATTTATACCCTCAACATCTCATACCTTTTCTCCCACTCTCATCTTCATCTCTGTAGCCTGTCTTTTCTTCCACTCCAATGCTAAAGTCCTCAACCAAAAGTTACCAGTGACTTTTAAAGCCAACTCCTCCATCCCTTTCTGTGATCAACTCAATCAACCTCAGGCCTCATTGGAAATTGCTGGTAGATCAGCCTATCTTCGTGTTCCTACGCTGCTGTTTTGTCCAGGCCCTCTTCCTATCTCTCTGCCAGTTGTGTCTTTGCTTTGCCAGTGTTTCTTCCTCCTCCTAACTCACATAGTGGCTATTTCCTGAGCTCAGCAACTTGAGGTTATTTTCTCACTCTACAGCTACTCAATTTCAGACAGTTTATCTAGTCTGCCAGTTTAACTTGCCCTTTCTATTACAGTGTCTCTCAAGTCTGTATCTCCTGTCCTGTCAGAATGATTATCTATGTACTCCCATCCCCCTCAAGCCATCTATGGATTAAAACAACCCCTCACTCACCAGTGGCCACTACTGACCCTGGGAGCCACACAGGTATGAGGTCACTTCCCTGGAGTCATTAGTCTAAGGTCTGAAGATCTCCAATAGTTTAGAATAGAAATTCTTAAACTTCAGCATGCATCAGAATTTACATGGAGGGGTTGTTAAAACACTGATTCCTTTTTTTAAGGTTTTCTTTTCATTCCAGCTTATTAACATACAGTGTTTATGTTAGTTTCCAAGGTATAACATAGTGATTCAGCATTTCCATGCATCAGCTGGTGTTCATCACAAGTGCACTCCTTCATCCCCACCATGTTATTCAGCACATCCCTACACCCATCTCCTCTCTGGCAACCATCAGATTGTTCTCTATAATTAAGAGTCTGTTTCTTGATTTGTCTCTCTCTGTCTCTCTCTCTCTCTCTTTCTTCTCCCTTTATTTATGTGTTTTGTTTCTTAAATTCCATACGTGAGTGAAATCATATGGTATTTGTCTTTCTCTAGCTGCCTTGCTTTGCTCAGCATTATACTCTCTAGCTCCATCCATGTCATTGCAGATGGCAAGATTCCATTCTTTTTGATGGATGAATAATATTCGTGTGTGTGTGTGTGTGTGTGTGTGTGTACACTATATCTTTATCCATTCATCAATTAATGGACACTTGGGCCGCTTCCATGTCTTGGCTATTGTAAATAATGCTGCTATAAACATAGGGATGCGTATATCCTTTGAATTGCTGTTTTTGTATTCTTTGGGTAAATACATAGTAGTGTGATTGCTGGATCATAGGGTATCTTTATTTTTAACTTTTTGAGGAACCTCCACACTGTCTTCCATAGCGGCTGCATCAGTTTGCATCCCCACCAACAGTGCCAAGGGTTCCTTTTTTCCTACATTCTCACCAACACCTGTTGATTCTTGTGTTGTTGAGTTTGGCCATTCTGACAGGAAAACACCAGTTTCTTGACTCCACCTTCAGAGTTTTCTGATTTTGTAAGTCTGGAGTAGGACCAAGAATCTGTATTTCTAGTAAGTTTCCAAGTGATGCCAATGCTGCTGATTCAGAGCAATACTTTGAGAACCACTGGCTTAGAACAATGGTTCTTAAACTTAGCTGCACATCAGAATCACTAAGATAGCTTCTTTTTTATTACTGAACTGCTATTCAGGAGCCACTACATATCTATTAAATCATAATACCCGATAGTGGGCTTCCCAGTTAATTCTAACATGAAATCATGGCTAAGATCTACCTGCATGGGGAGCTTTGGGTGCCTCAGTCAGTTGAGCATCTGCCTTCAGCTCAGGTCATGATCTCAGAGTCCTGGGATTGAGCCATGCATCAGGATCCCTGCTCATCAAGGAGTCTGCTTCTCTCATATGTGCTCGCTCTTTCACGCTCTCTCACATTTTTTTTCTTTTTAATTCATGAGAGACACAGAGAGAGAGGCAGAGACAGAGGGAGAAGCAGGCTTCATGCAAGGAGCCTGATGTGGGACTCGATCCCAGGACTATGGGATCACATCCTGAGCTGAAGGCAGATGCTCAAGTGCTGAGCCACCCAGCCATCCCTCTCTCTCCCTCTTTTAAGTAAATAAATAAAATATTAAAAAAAAAAAAAAAAGATCTACCTGTGTAGAAGTAGAGAGAAAAAAAAAAACCTTCCCCCACAGAAAGCTCTGGGTAGGGTTTCTTAACTTCCAACCCATGGTTCCCTTAAAGGTTATGTATCCCACAAAGTAATATGCAAAAAGGCTGTATGTAACTGGGAAGGGTGTAAGGGCCTTTAATTGTCTCTCTCAAATTAAAAATCACTAAAGAAACTAATTCTCAGACAGAGCTGGCCTGTCTGCACAGTCTCTTACATCACATATATGCGGCCATTACTAGTTTCAAAATCCCTTCTGTTCATGTGGATGTTCCTTAATAAGTTAAAAATAGAGCTACCCTATTACCCAGAAATTGCACTACTGGGTATTTACCCCAAAGATACTGATGTAGTGAAATGCTGGGACACCTGCACCCAATGTTCATAGCAGCAATGTCCACCATAGCCAAACTGGAAGGACCCTTGATGTCCTTTGACAGATGAATGGATAAAGAAGCTGTGGTCTATATATACAATGGAATATTACTCAGCCATCAAAAAGGATGAATACCTACTATTTGTTTTGATGTGGATGGAACTGGAGGTTATTATACTGAGTGAAGTAAGTCAATAGAAGAACAATCATCATATGGTTTCACTCATACATAGAATATAAGATATAGTGAAAGGGAGTATAAAGGAAAGGAGGGAAACTGAGTGGGGAAAATTAGAGAGGGAGACAAACCATAAGAGACCCCTAACCTTCGGAAACAAAGCGTTGCAGAAGGGGAGGGGGGGTGGGGGGTTGGAGTAACTGGGTGATGGGCACTGAGGAGGGCACTTGATGAGATGAGAACTGGGTGTTATATGGTGGCAACTTGAATTTAAATAAGTTTTTTTTTAAGTGAAAAAGATCTCTTTTGTTCATACATTGAGGCTTCCATAGAAAATGTCTACTTTACTTACATAGTTTCAAGCCCTGAAATAGTAATCCTTGCCTATTTAGTTAGGTTAATAAGCAATTTTTTCAAAGTGCTTAAATGAAAGAGGAATCTAACCTCTATCCATTATTCACATCTTAACAAAAACCACTTCAATTAGGTTGATTTTATACTCTTACATGTCCTAAAGCAATAGGTATTTTGAAAAGGCCGGAAGAGGAGTACAAAGAACTTTGTAAGGGGTCTACAGAGAAATTTTTAAAAATTAGGATACTGGGGGCAGGGGGTGGCACCTGGGTGGCTCAGTTGGTTGGGTGCCGAAGTCTTGATTTTTGACTGAGGTCATGATCTCCAGGTCATGGGATTGAGTTCTGCTCAGCTCAGCAAGATTCTTGAGATTCTCTCTCTCCCGTTGCCCCTCCCCCACCTGTCATATCACCCCTATCCCCATCATGAGCACACGTGCTTTCTCTCTCTCTGTCTCTCTTAAAAAAAAAAAAATTTAAGACACCGAGAACCTGAAAAGATTGGGGAAGCCATCTGGGTCAGTAGAGGGTGTGTAAAAAAAGAAAGAATACACAAAGAATAATTTTTAACAATAATATTCCAGACTGATGTGTGATAAGAAATAGACAATTCTCTTCCTTTTTTTTTCTTCTCCCATATTTATCATATACAGACTCAGGGTGATTAACTGAGGAATATACCATTTGCACCATCAGTTAGTTTTGAACAATGTAAACTATAAAGCCAGACAGGGCTGGGTTTCCAGATGCAGCTCTGCTGTTACTGACCAGGCAGCCTTGGGAGATTCAGGCAACCTCTCCAAACCCAAATTTTCTATCTGTGAAATGGCAAGTACTCACTTCATAAGGTAATCTTGAGAACTAAATTTTTGTGAAGTACTTATTACACTGCTTCAGCTAGCAATTGTTCAATAAACAGCTGTGTCACCACAACATGGCTAGCTTGTGGAACAAATAGGCAATTAGTGACTGGTCTAAAAATGCATCTATGTTCCTATGAGAAATTTTTATGTTCCAAATAAGATATAGTCTCTGTTACACAAACATTTAAACACTTATTTTAAAAATTCAATTTACTTTTTTAAGGAACTGCTGATCTCTTCAACTGCCATTCCTATTTACTTAGCTAATCAGCTACCATCTTATTCTCACAACTAATATAAACTTCATCCTGTACTGAGAGGTCCTTAAGAGCAAGGACTGTGTCTTTACTGATAATCATTTATTGAGCATTTATATGCCCAGTGGTAGACATAAAAATATACATACAATACAGTTCCTCTCCTTATGGGACTTTTTTTTTAAAGATTTTATTTATTTATCCATCCATGAGAGATAGAGACAGAGGCAGAGGAAGAAGCAGACTCCCTCTGGGGAGCCTGATGCAGAACTCGATCCCAGGACCCGGGACCACAACCTGAGCAGAAGGCAGATGCTAAACCACTGAGCCATCCAGCCATCCCTCCTTATGGGTCTTAAATTCTACCTGGGGAAAATAATATACAAATGCAATTCAAGTTAATACATATTATAATAAAGATATGTGCCAAGAACTATGGAGTATAGTGGGATCCCTGGGTGGCGCAGCGGTTTGGCGCCTGCCTTTGGCCCAGGGCGCGATCCTGGAGACCCGGGATCGAATCCCACGTCGGGCTCCCGGTGCATGGAGCCTGCTTCTCCCTCTGCCTATGTCTTTGCCTCTCTCTCTCTCTCTCTCTGTGACTATCATAAATAAATAAAAATTAAAAAAAAAAGAACTATGGAGTATAGTGAGAGAAGAGATTCATTTTATCTGAATTGATAAGGAAATCTTAGTAAAGGGAGTGACATTCAAACTGAGCCAAATGTGCATTAAAGACAATAATAAATGAAAAAGACATTAGAAAATAGCAAGATAGACATGCGCTCCTACTTCAGGGAAAGATTACTTCATGAACTAAGGCTTACTTGGACCTTGAATACAGAAGATGAGGATAAAATATGGAAAAGTTTTGTATGTGTCTAGGTGTGCATATAATAAACAGGTATACTATTAATAAAAGGTAAGTTGGTTGATGGGAAATAAGGAAAATAAGATTGGAGAAGTGCTGCCCTGGAACTAGATTTTGCAAAGCCCCAGAAAGTAAGCTAGGAAGCACCCTAGACTTAGAAATTCCAAGGACTTTACACAATAAGCAAAAGAAGAGACATATAGCTTCTAAAACCAGGTACATGAAACATGGTAAAAATGAAGTTGGAGAAAAGTTATTCCAGCAGTGATTTTGTGGGTAAAGATAGCAGATCATCTTCAAAGCAATTTCATTAATGCAGGTGTCTAGGCATTAATGTCATAGGTTTAGGCTGGAACGTGTTTGGAGAGCAACTGTTAAGATATAAAAATAACATTTTATGAATATCATCTGGAATACTTGAGTAATAGTATTACTGACAAATATAGCAAAAGTAACATGGAAGTTGATGAATTGTTTTTTAAGTGAACAAAATTTATTTAGTGCCATCTATATGCCAAATATGATATGATAATGATATGATGTGATAATACACATACATGTCATATGTATGTTAGATTCCATTTGGAAGCTGTTTCCCACTGTGTATATTATTTTACCAAATAAATTATCCATTTCTGCTGAGCAGAATTTCATCTCATATTTCTCATACATTATAGAGTCTACCACTATGTAGGACAAAAAGGCAGCATTTAATAAAATCTTATTGTCTGGTTAAATAACTGACGCCAGAATTATCAGAAAACTAGCCCAAGGGGCACCTGGGTGGCTCAGTGGTTGAGCATCTGCCTTTGGCTCAGGTCGTGATCCCAGGGTCCTGGGATTGAGTCCCATGTCGGGCTCCCTGCATGGAGCCTGCTTCCCCCTCTGCCTGTGTCTCTGCCTCTCTCTCTGTGTCTCTCATGAATAAATAAATAAAATATTTTTTAAAAAAAAAAGAAAGAAAGAAGAAAGAAAGAAAGAAAGAAAGAAAGAAAGAAAGAAAGAAAGAAAGAAAGAAGAAAGAAAGAAAAAAGAAAGAAAGAAAGAAAGAAAGAAAGAAAGAAAGAAAGAAAGAAGAAAGAAAAAAGAAGAAAGAAAGAAAGAAAGAAAGAAAGAAAGAAAGAAAGAAAGAAAGAAAAAAAGAAAGAAAGAAAAAGAAAAACTAGTCCAAGTCCTAAATGGAGTTAGCAGTGAATAAGAATGGAATCCACTTTCCTTTATTGCTATGTAACTTCCTAATATTGACAGAATGGGAAAAGTTCCAAACAATGCCACACGGTTCTAGATTATAGAACTATGGTTCAGTTTATCTTGTGATATTCAGTGACAAATTTTATGAATCTGAAAGAGCAAGGAAAATAGTGACAAATCATACTTCCTGTCCATTTGGGTGTGTTTTTCACTTTTAAAATGTTATCTTAAGGTGGGAGGGGGGATCTTTCATAGCAGCATAATTTCACACACACACACACACACACACTCACAAAATGACTTTAATTGAACAGAGTTGGAAAAAAAATGTTTGAATTACCCTTCCATGACAAAATTCAGGGCTTTCATGTGGGAATAAAACACACATTTACAGTAAGTTTAGATTTGAGGGCAGAATTTAAAGCTCTTGTCCGTCAACATATCATAATGGATGGATGTGACACTTGCATAATGGCGCTTGTTTGAGCAATTTTGGAAAGAGCAGAGGAGTCTCTG